>NC_092874.1:60634364-60819364 GCF_028372415.1 Notamacropus eugenii | reverse complement strand
TTTTCCTTATTTGCTTCATTGTTTAATGAATTCATATTGTTTAATAATTCATATGCTTAAGTAGCACGAAATGATTTTTTTTTAGGATTATTATGTCAAAGAATAGTTTTAAACCTGCTACTACAAGGCCTCCTTCCCTACCAACTTTTGAAACAAATTATTTTCTTGTAAATTTTGACCTTTTATTTACCCTCAATCACTATTTGCTTATCTAAGTATGCATATATGTATACACAATATACATACAGGTAAACACATAATTAAGCCTTTGGCAATTTGGTATAAATAAATAAATATAATTTATCTTGTCATTTTATGAAAATGGCCTAATGTTGAAGAATTAATAGGTATTACTTCTATAAAGATTTTTTTCAGTTAAATTCATTGAGTTGCTCTGGGTATATTTGCAGGCGGACTCTGAAATATTTTACACATTCCATAGCTTTCTTTAGCAGAATTTCTTCTTCTCTTCTTACTGCTCTTTATAATATACAGAAATCTGATAATCTTTGTTGGTCTGTTTTATATCCTACTTTATTAACAATAGAAGCTAATAAATTATTGGTTATTAATTATTTAAATTATTAAAATGAATCTTTTAATGTTCTTTAAATAGCCATCTTATCATCTACTAAAAGCAATACTTTTATTTCCACTCTGACTTTGTTTGTTCCTTTAAATTTTTTTCCTTTTCATTTCTATGGCTAAGTTCAAAATTGTAAAGAAAAAAAATCATGGCAATAATGGACACACTTACTTTACCCCTGATCTCATTGGAAAAGCCTCTAGCATTTCTCCAAAACAGATATAACTGCTCTAGATTTTAAATAAATATTCTTTATCATATTAAGGCAAGATCCATTTATATTTTTGTTTTATCATTTTTGTATTTTACAAAAATTAATGTATTTTGGCAAAATGTTTTTTAACATGATTTGCTAATATAATCTTGTGATTTTTGGTTTTTGTTATTTATACATGGTGTGTTGGGTTTTTTATTTTACTAAGATAGAACCACCCCTTTATTTTTCATATAAGTACACATTTATTGTCTATTAAATTTCATAATATTACATTTCTCTTAATATTTTAGCCTTTCAAAATATTTAAATTTAGACTCTTTCATTGTATAACTGTTATTCTGTATTTTTTTTATCCTTCAAATTGATCTTGTCCTGCATATTTTTACCTGTCAATGACAAAAGTGCTAATTAGCACACAGTTAAATATGGATCTACATGCCATTCAAGTATGAACATTCTCCCACATTTCCATTAAATCATGCCTAAGTAGTCAACCTAAGTTGATTTGAAGAGTTTTCATTTTCAACTTGGCACAAACACAGATACAGACAATTTTTATTTACTTGTCCTAACAATTATGGCAGGATCTGAAGATAGAGCAAATCAAAGTTTAATGGAACACTTTCTGGTACGATGGGTCAGCTAGGGATCAATAAAGTCCTGAGATATCCCCTAGCCCTTTCCCCTCTTCCTCATACTCATCTATAAAAGGTGAATCAATTTTTAATCCTTACATATAAATATATATTAGACATTTTATTGAATTTACTGTTTCATTGAATGCACTGTGAAATTTCAAGAGGTAGGTGAGCAAATGCACTCCATATACACTATTTCTACAGAAGGTATTTTTATATCCCCTTAGCAGCAATACAATACACTAATTCCCTGCAAGAACCTGCACTCATGCCCTACTACAATGGCTCTTTATGATATGTACGTGCCACTATGTCTGAGAAGTTAAAGGTCTGTAAAAATGGGCACTATGAAATTGAAAAAAAAGCTTTTAGCATGCTTTTATTATCTATCATGAAGGAATCAACTTAAGGAGTTTGCAGACATTCAGTTCTAGAAGCTAATTAAATAGCTGACTGCAGAAATGCATTAATATTGTCTATTAAAGTGCCAAGGGGTCATTCTCTGAATATATGGATAGAGCACCCATAGCAACATAACTATGGACCCTGGGAGTATATAAATATGATGCACAATTATAAGTAAGTCATAAACATTATAGATGCACAAGCTCATGAAATATGAAATTAGTCTAAAATTCTCCATGTTAATATCATGAGAGGGATTACTTAATGGGATTCCATGTTAATTGACCTTCATTTAAATTTTAAAATATCCCTATCCTCTACTCCCTTTTAATTAAAAGACAATTCTTTTAATTTCATTCTACTAGTGGTATAAAGAAATGAGGCATTGGAATTGTGGTAAAAAAAAAAATCTTAGTTTGAGTACTATTACCCAGCTGCTATGTAAACTTTTGCCATTTATCCAACTTCTTGAAAGCATAGTTTGCTCATCTGTAAAATGCAAATAATATTTATATTACTTACCACACAGGGTCATTACATTAAAAAAAATCCTCACTTTTTATTTTTTGTCTATTTTAAGATTGAGTTTCCCTTTTTCATCCAGGTTAAACCCATGGGTCTAATTCCGTTATTGATTGGCTTAGAGTTTTGACCTGCTCCATTTCTGACCAGGGTCAGGTCACCCCTTCTTAGAAAACCTAGTCCCACTGACCCCAAAGAGCTTGTTGTATCAGTGCAGAACTGTGTGGACACCCAATTACCTTAACCTACTACAACTCTGAAATCCCAAGCTTCATCAGCCTCAGTCTCCTCTAAAGCTGTGATTATAAGCATTTACCACCATGTGGGAAATTTATACTTGGGTAAAATTCAAGATTAATGTGTGTTAATTGAGGAGCGGTAGCCTCGTCTTAATGTGAGGCACACATTTAAATTATTATCCTTCCATCTTCTCCAGTTTCAAGCATAGTACATGCACTACACATAGCGGATACTTGAATTTTTTCAAACTAACAAATGAATTATCTAACTTCAAAAGCATTAAAATTGCCAGCGATGTGAATTATAGAAGGGAGAGCTATGGGCAATACAAGATGACTTCTAATTGTTTTGTTTTTGTTTTTGTTTTGTTTTCTAGATGTTCTGCTTCATTTCTCTGTCCTTTCAGAACAGCTGTCATTAACCTAGCAATAAAGGATTATTAAGTACCTAGTTTGTTCTAAGTGCTTGAGCGACAAAAAGAAGGGAATGCAGTTTCAAGATAATCAATGAAGGAAGAGACCTCATAATATTCCTTATGTAAGTAATATGGCACCAAGAGATCATAAAGATTGCAGAATGAAACCTAAACACATAAAAGTCTATGGTGTTTTGTGCCACTGGCTAGCACAATAATAAAAGCCGTATAGATAAATCAATTTTATATGGAGAAGTCAAAATATCTGTGCAATACTATTTGGCACTAAGTTTCCTCCAAACAACTTTATAAGTAAGATTGGACTTAATAGTTGCATACTACGAGCTCTTGCAAGTTCAAATTCAGTCACTAAAAGTTTGGAATAAGATGGTAATTTTCAAGCAAAAAAAAAAAGATGAGGAGTTTCACATAATTTAAAAAATACATTGCTGCTTCATTTTGATATAATTACTTTGATATAATGCATACATACATTCACACACGTGTTTCTTTCCCAGGGCAGTTGTGCTGTGTTCTGTGTTCTAATGCCATCTTTCTGTTCTTGTCCTTCTCCCTAGTTTTACAAACATTTCCACAGCTTTGTCAAATACAGATCACCTTACTCAAAATTTTCTCAGACTCAGCTGCTAAATAAATCAAATGTTCTCTACCATGTTTTCTTTCTTTCTTCCTTTCTTCCTTCCTTCCTTCCTTCCTTCCTTCCTTCCTTCCTTCCTTCCTTCCTTCCTTCCTTCCTTCCTTCCTTCCTTCCTTCCTTCCTTTCTCTCTTTCTCTCTCTCTTTCTTTCCCTCTCTTTCTTTCTCTCTTTCTTTCCCTCTCTCTCTCTGTCATCTCTCTCTCTCTCTCTCTCTCTCTCTCTCTCTCTCTCTCTCTCTCTCTCTCTCTCTCTCTCTCTCTCTCTCTCTCTCTCTTTCTTTCCCTACACACACAAGTCATTTATTCAAGGACTAAGACATAGGGTGAATAGGTGAGGGTCACCTATTCATCATCCTGACACATACTTGCATATGAACTGATGATCTCATAGGTAGTGTTGTTTTTGTCTCAAGGAATTAGTTCCTTGAAATTTTTTCTTCATATTAAAAATACTTATGGTTAAGTAACTTGGAGCTGTCCCAGCTGAGAGATGAAATTAGTGGCACTATACATTGGTCTTGCGCTCTTTCAAGTCTTTCCACTGCTTTCAAAAAATTTAGCAACATATTAAATTAATTTGATACAAATTAAATCATATAGTTCCCTTGAAGTCAACATTATAGCTTTGTTATGTTGTATATGAAAGTCCTAGTAATCATTACGAGTATAAGCTGAAGCCTCCAAATGTTGTTATATTTTGCTTGAGTAACACTATTGAAAATCATATTAGGAAACCACAAGTTATAGCCTTTCTGCACCTGAACGGGTCGCAGTTTATCACCGAACAATGTAACATCTATTTCTCTATCTTTGTAACTTCATATTAAAGTTCTCTGTGAGGGTTTTATCATGAAGCTTAGAAACTTTAAAACAGAGGTTAGACTATGTTTATACATATATGTGTATGTACACACGTGTGCACATATACATACATATATAAATACACATACATATATACATACATTTGTGTGTATATCTATTTATACATACATATACACACATAAATACACATATATATATGTATACATATATAGAGCCAGAGAGAGAGAGAGAGAGAGAGAGAGAGAGAGAGAGAGAGAGAGAGAGAGAGAGATGCAAGAGAAATATAGGATTTCTTTTGGAGAGAATATACTTTTCCATTTTCATTATGGCATTTGTAAATTGCATCTTTTTCAGGGCATCAACTAGGAAATCCTACTGAGGGCCTCACGCTAAAATTTAAATTTAACTTTGTATCTCAAATCCTTTAGCTTGTTACAAAGCCACAGGAGTCAATTCTGATTTGTTCACATTTTTTATAGGAATCTCAACATATTTCTTCTCTGCCATGGTGGTTCTTTGACTTTCCTATCTGTCCTCTTCTCTACGTAATTTTGGAGTTTTAAGTAAGAATGTCCTGCCCCATTCTAATTTAAAACTAAGGTTCTCTTGATCACATTAGTCTCCCATCAGCATGGTTTTCCATATATTCATAGAAATGTGCTCTCTTTTTGATAGAGTCCTGTTATTCTAAGATAATTGAGAAATCAAAACTGTGTTTGTTAGTACCACTTAGGAACTATAATTATTTACTTCTTATACCATTTTTGTCAAATATCACTTCTTTCTATTGAAATCAGAGATAAAAACCTCACCTGTCCTAAGAATTATTTCAGTTCCCTATTTCTGACTTCACCATCCCTAGAGGTACATTTCATTTCTACTCCAACTCTATCATTTCTTCCTACTTTAAGTAGCAAAAAATTGTTATTAGTTTGTTGGTTGATGCCTGTAAGGTCCTTTTATATTTGTTGAATATTCAATTAAATTAAATGCATTGAAGGTGTATTAGGCAACCAGTGGGCACTGGGCTAGACACAAAATATTTTTTTTAATTAAAAAAATAAAATTTTTACCCTTCAGCCATCAACCTTCTTAATCAGGATGTGAAATGAACAAAAAATAAGGATAATACATTTTAGGATATACCTGAATATGAGAAATAAAATACAAAGGAGTGAATGATTGGGAAAGGAAGAATCACATCTGGCTTAGAAGGCGTGGCCAAGGAGTCAGAGATGGTAAAACAAAAAATTAACTTTAAAATAAAGGAGGAATTTTGATAGAAAAAGTTTATTTCAGGCATGAAGGACAACACTGAGAGATGAATTTATGTAGGGGAGAGTAAGATGAGATAGGTGAATAGATAGTATTCTAGTTTTCATAGATATGGGGTGTGTGCATAAGAATAACATAAAATTAACCTGGAAAGGTAGGTTTGGGGTAAAATTGTAGAGTCTTGAATACTAAAATATTTACATTTTTTCTCCAGGACAAAGAGCATCAATCACGAGTGTTAAAAAAGGAGAGTAATAAGAAAAGTCATGTGGTTCAGAAACCATCATGTATGTAGAACTTGATAAACATGATTATAAAATACACATACTAATTGTAACTTAGCATTGTGAAAATGAGATTGGAAAAGAAAGAAATGAAAAATACAGAAACAACCTTCTAGCTATCAGGCTTGAATGACTGGGAGAATTTTGGTATGATTAACACAAATAAGAAATTCAAGAATAGTTCTAATTTTCCTAGGAATACTTATTTTAATATGTTAACTACTTATTTAATCATGTTGAATTTGTAATATGAAAGCTGTCCAGAGGGAGATTTTGAACAATCAACAGTTGAAAATATAAGACTAGATGTTGGGGAGAAGTTAGTGTTAGAAGTAGAGGATTGGGATCCATCTGCATAGAAGTGATCTGTGAAGCACTGAAAAGGGGAAAATTCTTCCAAGGAAAGGGAGAACACAGGACAATGACTTGGTATATTCTTATGTAGAGAGAAAAAGGAGAAAAATTACTAAGGGACATAAGAAGAAGTGATCAGACTGACAATCTGGAGACATTAATGTTTTAGAAGCTAAAGATGTAGATAACAGCAAAAAGCAAAAAGCAGAAAGCAAACCCCAATGCTATTGGAACTTCATAGATGGTAAAGACTAAGAAAAAACTGAACTTAGCAATGACATCACCAAGGACCTTGGAAATAGCAATTCTAGTACATATCTAACCAGAAAAGGCAAAATGGAAGGGATTGGAAATGAGGAAATGAGTAATAAGATAGTGTGAGCAGTGAATAAAACCTACTTCTACTAAATATTTCATAGTGAAGGAAAGGAATGACATGAGAAAATGACATGAGTTAGAATGGCTTTCACGACCAAAGGAAGGAGTAAATGTGAGTGCGTGCGTGCATGCATGCGTGTGTTTGTGTGTGAATATACATGGAAGCATATGAATACTTATATTTTGTAGGGTGGGAAAGACCAGAAAATTTTTATAAGGAGAAAAGGAAGGGGCCACTAGAGAAAGAGAAGCAGAAAGAGCAAGAAAGCAGTGGGCTGATCTACAAAGCAAGGTTGTAGAAAAGACAAGAAGGGAATGTTATGAAATACCCAGGCAAAAGAAGGGTTGGCTTCGGCAGGAAGGTGAACTAACTTTTCCTTAAAAATTGGAAAAAATGGGAGGAAACAAAAGTTTTGAGATAAAAAGTTCACTAGACAAGGGAGTTCATTTTGAATGGTCTCATTTTCTAAAAAAAAGTAGAAAGTGATCTCATCTATTGAGATTGAGTATAGTATAGAATGAGGGAGAGAAGAATCAGAATAGTCTATGTCGGGAGTAAAAATGAGACTAATACGTAGTGAGTAAATGACTACAATATAGCCAGGAGGAGCTAGTTGAGAAAAACTTGAAAATGTCTTATACTTAAGCAACACAGATTTCCAGCTTTCTCCAGTAGCTTGAGGATGAGAACAAAAAAGGTAGAGAGTGAACTGGCATATGGATTCTGCAAGAAAAACCAGGTTTGTGGATTAGTGGAGCAGAAATAGCAGAAGTTAAAAGGACCAATGGACTAGTGACTCGTAAGATCTGAGGTGGAAAGCTGGAAAGGTCTTCTAATTCAGCTCACTCATTTTACTAAGGAAGAAACAGATCCATAAAGGTTAAGTGACTTGATGAATGCCATACAGATATTAAGTAGCAAAGACAGGATGTATTATCATAATCATCATGATTGCATCATGATGCCACTTTAAGATTAAAATGGAGTAGAAAGTAGATCATTGGAATAGCTAACGCCAGAGTCAGGATTGGGTATCAGCTGGACATCTACCCAAGTAGATATTTTCAAGGAGAAGTTGGATTAACCTTTACTGAATATGCTACAGATTATTAGTCAGGTAGACGGCATAATAAGGAGAGTTAGGGACATGGGACAAGAGGAACTGAGTGCACATAGTTCCGATATTTATCAGTTGTGTGACCTTGGCAAGTCACTTAAGTTAAAGGATTTACCTTAAATCACACAGTCAGCAAATGGCAGAAGAGGAACTTGAAAACAGCTAGCTCTTCAGTGAGTTATCTAGCATTGACCATGTAGCCTCTCAGGATTATAGACAATAAGGTTCTAGTTAGAACAGCAGTGTGATAGAGCGTTCATAAAATCATACACGGCAATTATATGAAGGAATTTTGTTTTGTTTTGGGGGGGATTGTCTACCAAGTGGAGTGTTCCTATCCCTATGGGTGCATATGCAAGCATGTGCATACAGTTCTATATGGGATATAGATAGCTAGGAAGACAGATAGATAGACAGATAGATAGATAGCTAGAGACAGATAGATACCCCATACATACATATACATACACATGTGTATGTATGCATATATAAATATATACATTTACGTGTACAAATATGTGTGTACATATGAATGTAAGGTAGAAGTATATATACATGCACACATACATACATAAATATATACATATATAGATATGGATATGTGTGTGTATGTGTATGTTTCATATGAAAGTTTTCTATAGTTAACAGAGACTTTCCACACCAACTTGAACTGATGGTGAGATAGCTCAAAATAACTTTATTTACCTTTGATTTCCTATTAAAGCTAATTACAGACATTGAAACATTAGTACATTTTTATTTGCCATAGAATTTTATGTCTTATACATTGCAGAGTTCACTCTAAGCTCCATTAGAAGAGCATGTTCCCTATAATTCCCCACAGAGAAGACAATGGAACTCAGCCTCCACAGAGCACTCAAATAAGTGTTACTGTTGGTAAGCAAAAATACAAAGTTATGTTCTTCAGTATGATATTTTCACCCTGTGTAAGAAAGGCAAATGCTGAACATACTGTGTACTTCTCTTCTATAGAATCATTATTATAGAAACAATAAGAATATTTTCAGATTAACCCAATATTTGGGACAATTTTTGTTATTCCAATGGTCCACATAAGGGATAAAAGTAAGAAGATACATACCATTATCAAAATATCTGATGGTCGAATTTCTGGACACACTAGGGTCAAAATTTGCCATTAAAGGAGCTATGTACTGTGTGGCTGTTAGCATTCGGTGTACAATTTCTCCCGTATATATAAAACCTATAAGAAAACAAAATAGAAACAGGGTAAAAATACGTATGTAGATATGTAGGCATCACATCTTGTAAGAAGAGTCATCTCTGGAAAATGAACTGTATCGAAGAACTAGAAATAAGTGGCTGGGCGGGGAGAGTTGTTTGAGTACGTTATTCTGGAGCTACTACACTGAATTATAGGGCAAATATTGAGTCCGATTCAATAAAAATAAGTAGATATACATACATTTACAATAAACCAATCTAAGTAGGCAATAAAGAATTGTTTTTAGAGTTGGTAGCGTGATTTTCCTAAGAAATTTACTTGATTGGACGCTTATACAGTGCTAAAACCAGTTGTCTGTTACATTCTTGTTATAAATATTGGTCATGCAGACTATTTTTTCATTATTATGCTTGTGCTACCCTGAGTAAGCTAAGCGATTAATATGATATACACCTGTAAATATTAATTTCCAATTACACTCATTGTATCTACTCATTTAAGGATATTATGAATTGTATAGCTACAGCTTTGTTACTTAAATACAGACAATTCATGAGGCACAGTTAAAATGTTGAAAGAACATAGCTTGGGTCCAATTAGTACTTTCCTCAAATTACTTAAACGTCATTGCCCCTAAGATAAAGCTGTAAATAAGATTTTCTTATTTTCTGTTTTTCCTACCTCCAAACATCTTAAGCCAAGCCAAAATAGAAATTTTACAATAAAGATAAGGCACCTTCAACCATTTCCGCAGTCTAGGACACCCAGAATCCAAAAGAAAGTAAAAAAAATCCCCCAAATTAGGAACTGAACCTCAATGACCCTGAGCTAAATCAACATCCCATTCCCTACTTACCACAACACTGGCAGTGAGGCCATACTAGCAGATCCAAGGATACAATACATGCTTACAAAA
Source organism: Notamacropus eugenii (assembly GCF_028372415.1). Taxonomy (NCBI): domain Eukaryota; kingdom Metazoa; phylum Chordata; class Mammalia; order Diprotodontia; family Macropodidae; genus Notamacropus; species Notamacropus eugenii. The sequence continues at coordinate 60,809,330 of NC_092874.1, read as the reverse complement.
CCCAGCTGTGAACCCCATTGCACCCTCCCTATTTACAATGCTGTAGATACCCTGGCTTCAGGGTATGGAAATTTACTTGACCTCAACAGCCAGCTTGGCCACAGCCTTTCAGGAGCATGTCAGGGAAAACATTAACAATAGAAGGAAATATGGTCTCTAGGTCGAGTAAATGAGTTCAAACCTTTACATATAAATACTGTAAAACAAAGGTGCATGACTCAAACATCTGAGACAGAAGGCCCTTTGGAATTTGAGCAGAACCTGGAAAGGAATTTAGAATTATACAAAGAAGGTAAGTAATTTTTCCATATGCTTTGAACCAGAGACTCCATTTTTGAATATACATCCCAAGGAAGCCACTGATAAGAATAAAGTGCTTATATATTTCAAATCATTTACAGCACCTTCTGTATTAAAAATGGAAAATAATTGGGGAATGGCTGAACGAATTATGGTAGCTGAATGTAATAGAATTTCACTGCTGTAAGAAATGGTGCATGTGATGAATACCAAGAACCATGGAAAGATCTACATGAACTAAAAAAAGTGAAGTAAACAATCTAAAAAAAATATATACTCCACAGCCAATGTAACAAAATTATAAAGATCACATGAGACTCAGAAGAAGAGCTATGATAACATATCCAAATATTGTCCTTCAAAGAGGTGGAAAGTCCACAGGTGTTACACAGTAGGCACATTTCCAGATTGTTTTCAATTTATTCATCAGTTGCATTGACGATTATTTTTCCTTTTTTTTCTCTCTAAAAATACTATTCTTCATATAGGATGGCTCAGATACATGGAGTACTATGGCCTTTAAGAAATAGGAAACATTAATAAAAACTTATTTTAAAAATGTAACTTCTAAACATATGTTCTGTTTAAAAAGTTTTTGATGGTTCCCTATTCTGACTGAAAGCAAGCTTAATACAGAATAACTTGCCTATGAAACCATTTGTAGTGTCTCTTCTATTACAACTCCAGCCAACAATCAATTATTCACTTTGTAGATTACCTGAGACAAATTTTTAATTTGAAATTGGCTTTTGACTATCATCCTTTAGGCTGCCATCAACTCAGCAATGCCGGTAAATTTTATCTTCCTAAGGTAAACCTAAACTATAAGTATGTATATATGTATGTATACATTATTTATAATGCATATATCTATGAACATATTATAACTGCAATTTAAATAGATATGTACATATACATAATATACCTTTAACTGAGGTTAATTTCCTTATTTTTTCTTCTTTTGGTCTAGACTTGTGATTTCACCCATGTTGAAGACATATAGAAATTTCCTTCATTGATATAGATCAGTAACTTGTCAATAATTTCTAGACTTCAAGATGCCAGACTTCAACCTAGGTTTCTTGAATTTGAGAATGACTTTCTATACTCTAGTCCAGGGGTAGGGAAACTGAGGCTTTGAGGCCAAATGTGGCCCTCTCAGTCCTCAAGTGTGGCCCTTTGACTGAATCCAAACTTCACAGAACAAATCCTCTTAATAAAAGGATTTGGTCTGTAAAACTTGGACTCAGTCAAAAGGCTGTGCCCAAGGACCTAGAATGCCACATGTGGCCTCATGGCTGCAGGTTTCTCATCACTACACTAGTCCATATTGCCTCAGTGTAATGTGAGTGGAAGTTAATTATCTGAGAGCAAAGTACACTTTTCAGGTTTCATAATAATTAATTCACCTCTTCTACCATGACTATTACTACCGATGATTAACACTTTTATACAACAGATTGAGCTGCCTTGTTAGTTGATCAGTTCCTTATAACTGGTCATATTTAAGTAGAGGCTTGATAACTATATTTCAGGGATCTTATATACAAGAATTGATACCTTAAGAAAGGATAAAATCAGATGATTTCAGAGGTTTCCTCCAATTTGATGATTTTCTTTAATGAAAATAGATTTTTGCATCTGTATGGTATTTAAAATATATGTAACTTTACATCTCTTAAGTTATTTTGCTCTTCTAAAGAAAATCATGACCTTTAATCCATGATTTTCAAGTCTGCACATCACAAATTCCAAGTAGGATATTTTATAATAAATTATTTCAGAAGTGGATTGTGTTTTATCCATTTCTTTGGTCCCTTTTCCATTTGTGGCAGCACCTATTCTTCTTTTAATTTCTTGATTTATTTTCCTAATGATTAAGAAATGAGAGAGAGAGAGACAGACAGAGAGACATTGGGGTAATGTTTTTCGAATCCATGATAAGAGTAATTTGTATGTATTTGATTCTTGTCTTTTGACAGCATATTTTTTTTTTTTTTTTTGCTTTTAGAAAAGCCATTTACTCCAATGACCTAGCAAGAGCAGTAGTCACAAAGGATCTTTTCTCCTACAGACTTGGGGCACATTCTCACACAAATACATGGGGAAGGGAAAAGAGTTGGTGCAAACTCAAGTATGGTGGTAGTGAAACTATTATATGTACAAAGAGAAATTTGGAGCCGAGTATGAAGGTTGGTGATGGCTGGGCCACTCTGATGCTAGGTTAGACATAATGTCTCTGTTGGACAGATGACTCAATTGGCCTTGCTCCTCAGAGTTCATGGTTATCTCCTTGAGTTGGGTTGATCTATTTACTGGGCTTGCCCAAGCAAGTTGATTGGTTGCTGGGTACCTGGTTCCTTAAGAGGGCAAAGCCTCTCACTCTGCTGCTGGACTCGGCCAGGCAGCTCACTCTATTTCTGGGCTGCTGCTGCTCATGTACTGACAGGATCTTTAGAAAGAAGAGTCTTTGTGGCTTACTTTAGGTTTTTTATATTTACTATTTCATATGTATGATTGCTCTCAAAGTTCCCCCATGGCAGATGCATCATTGCTTTTATTATATCTCCCTAGAGGCCTATATTTCCAGAGTCACACCTCAAATGCTCAAAGACCAGAATCAAACCTTCAAAAATGACATTATGAAAAATAACTATCTTTAGTATCTCTGGGTCATGAATCCTCCTTCCTGGTAATAGCATGCATTTTTAATTTCACATAAAAATAAATGTTACTGGCAGCTAGATATCCCATTTATAGAATGGTCAGTTTAAAATAGAATTTGCTGAACTACAGGTAGTTAGCTAGCCTAATGTGAATTTCTAGTTTGCTGCTAAATAAATTTTTACTTTATGTAAAAAGTATGAAGCTTCACCCAGAGATTGGTTTGAAGAAATTATTTTTTTCCAGTGGAAAGACTTCATGCTTCCAAATGACGTGGTAAGAAACACAAAATGAACTTAGAACATCCCTGCTTTGCAGAAGCATGGCCATCACTGAGTCCAGATATTTGATCATCACTGGTAATGCTTAAAATAAACGGCAAGAGCAAAATGAACTCCTCAAATTGCTTTCTGTATAAATTTGGTAAGACAGAACTCACTACTGTCTGTGACCTACTTTTTGGAGTATAGTCATCATTTATTGCTGTGTCCTTTCACCAGGGAAGAATTTTCCAGACATACAATTTCCTGAACTACTTAATCCTTCCTTAGTGGGAGGGGTCTGGAAATCTTTCCAAAGGCAGGAGAGATTCGATGAAATATAATCATGTCCTTTGTGCTGGTTTTGCTCCTTTGTTTACTGCTGGGTTGAAATAAGCTTTAAACTATGTCTTACCCATGATTGTTGTTTTCCTTTTTAAGTTCCAAGAGTTCAAGGTAATAAAAAGTACAAAATCCCAAGACGAGTTTATGCCATGTTCACAAGGCATTAAGTTTATTTTACTTTTCATCCTTGCTTATAAAAAAAGAAAAGAAAGCCTCACCTATCAAAACATCAGGTGAACTTCTAATGGCTGTGAAGTAAAAGATTTATTGAGCCATGGAGCCCTTTATCCTAGATGGACTTATATTTCAATTTTTAAAAGGGAGTAAGGGAGGAAACTTTAAGTGTGGTAGGTGAGCCCTATTTAATCTAATGAGTCAGACCCACTTAAAGAAAATTTCTTAAACTTCAAAGACCCTTAGAGACATTAATTTCCCATTCAAATATTTACCACTTTTATCTACATATGTGCATACAAATTTTTGCTGAAATACTAATACTTTTCTAAGTCTACATGATTTCAGCTAATTTGAATGGGAAATTATTATTTTTTCCAATTATGCAGAATTCAAAAACTTATTAGACACTCATGCATCAAGATGCTTGGGTAATTTATTCCAGTCTTTTTGGGCTTTTATTCATGATCATTTGCATTATGCAGTAGGAAAAATACTGGATTTGAAGTGTTAAAACCTGGGTTCTAATATTCATTTTTCCACTAACTTCCTTTGTGGCTTTGGGGAAGTTGCTTAACTTTTCTAAGACCCAGGTTCCTTCTCTGGAAAAATAAGAAGTTGGAGGAGATGACCTGTTAGTGGTTTTTCAACTCTGTAATTATTCTAGACAATAATAATCTGGCTCTTATCTAAGAAAAACATACATTTCAAAAAGAGGCGATCATCCAAGAACACTTCAAAAGGAAACAGCCAGAGAACTGAGGCAAAAGTGTTCATTTATTTTGGTTCCAAAACTGGAGTTCAATATAAGATGTTTTGCTGTGTGTTTGAAATACAGGCTATTCGTACATTCACAGGCAAATTCTGGACCTACCTATAATTATCCGTTGATTTTAGACACATTAAGTCTGGTTTTCTTAACAAGGGTTCTATGAGCTTATTGTTAGAATATGTTGACAGTCTATGCAATTCATTTCTTTGTAATTCTATACTTTTTATGCTGTGCATTTAAAAGACTTATTCTGAGACAACATCCACAGGCTTCACCAGCCGGTGTCTCTGACATCGAAAAGGTCAAGAATCTTTATTGGCATGTGTTCAACCCTATAAATCAATCAAGAGATGCCCGCTTTGAGTTGTACCCATGGCCAGGTGCAGGAGAAATCCCTAAATCCATATAGAAACTTTTATTAAATTCTTCCTATGTGCCAGGCACTGTATTAGGTGCTAAAGGTACAAACACTAAAGTTAAACAGTCCCTTTGAGAAATATATTAGCATAGGGCAGCTAGGCAGTTAGTGGATAGAACATCAGTCCTGGAGTAAGGAGGACCAGAGTTCAAATCCAAACCCAGACACTCAGATGCTGCATGACTTTGTGCAAGTCACTTAATACTGATTGCCGACTTCCAGAAAAGGAATAAATTAACGTGATTTTTATTTAGAATTTACTTATCTGGGGAATGCAAGCACATAACACTGCTGAGAACCAGGAAGTGAACAAAAAAAAATTTCACCCAACAGATGAATTGCCAAGTAGTGCCTTGTTAAAGCTGATAAGATTTATTGACAAAGAGAAATCGATATTCCCTCCTTCAGATTCTGTCCATTTTTCATTCAGTTGTAACAGCTTCTACTCTCACTTTGACAAATTATTAGCTATACTTTGCTGAGTTACACATATAGAACTCTTTCATTTTTTTTCACGTGAACAGTAAGGTTACTTATATTCTTTATTGTTCCGGCTAATCTGCAGGACATGACAGTACATAAATGTAGTAAACCACAAACAACTATCTATTCCAATATCATAATAGCTAGCATTTATACAAGACATCAAGGTTTGCAAAGTGCTTTAAATGTATTATGTCAGATGATGAAATTTATATCTGTTTATTTAGCTTACTCCCATCTGATAACAAAAAAGGGAACTAGGTCACTGGTGACTGTACGATGAACCCCACCTCAGATATTGGCATCATGCCTGAGACTTCACACTTGAAAACCTTGAACCTGGCACCAGTGTGCATCCCTACACTAAAATGTTTGTGATTGTTGTTAACCTATGGCAAAAGGGACCAACAACACCACCTTTTGAATTTCATCTTGATTTCAGATTCCAATGGCTACTGTTAAGGCTTGGCAATTGACCAAACAATCAAGACAACTCACAGGGAAACTTCCTTTCCATCTGTTCCACCAAAGCACCTACAATTGGAATTCTGGATTTAATAAAACCCTCCTCACTACTTTGAGAGAATAATGAGCTTATAAAACATCACCCTCTGTTTATTGCAAACAGTTGCTTCACTTTTATAGCAAGTGTCATGGTGTAAAGTGTGAGCATGTAGAGACTGTAATTGGCTGTGAACCATTCTGTGAAATTTTAATGTTGAAGTTGCTAAATAAAAATCCGCACTGAATCATCTTTCACTTAAGGTTCTGACCCAGGAGGAAAAAAGAGAGAGCTGGCAGATTCTATTGGCATGACATTAAATGCTGAGATTCAAATGGAGTGCCTACATCATAAAGCCACAATAATACAGACTTCAGTTTATTTCTTATACTTCTTACTCTATGAACCCTGAAACAGAAACTGGATAGATCTACGAAAGTGATTTTCTTCTTCTCCCTACTACAATTTAGCAAACAACTTCCTCATTTTGTTCCTGAGGTTTACTGTTGAATGGATTATAGATGGGGAAACTGTCTCACTTATGAGAAAGGGAAGCATTTCATGGATTTTTAAGCCATTTCTTGTTCAAAATTAGTGGCAGGATAACTTCCTGGAAAAAGAACAGGCTTGACATTTTCTTCTTCCAACCAATCATCTCCTTAAATTGCATTTAGTCATGACGTATTTTTCAATTTCAAGAAGCAATTAAGATCAGGAAGAAACACACACACACACACACACACACACACACATACACACACAAACACACACAAACACACATGCACATACTGAAAACTATGAGCCAAATGCTTACTGTTTATAATTTAGTCAGTCTGCTAAGCAAAACCATATGTTGCAATGATTGTTAATTTGAAAATTAAAATGATTCAGTAAGTTGTCTGGCAAAGTAACTGTCTGCCAGTAGCAACTATACAATGAGAGGTTTCACATAACAGAGGTTTCCACTGGGTAGGATTCTGTTGTCAATGGAATGCACAGCTCCCTGGGAAGCTCCCTGGATGTCCTGTAATATGTAAACTGTTGAGGTAAAAAGCACAAAATTTTCTGAAGTCAGTGTAAACCAATACAGGCACTGGATTCTTGGGGAAAGAAAATTCATTACAATCTCAATGACTGAATTTTGTTTGTTTGTTTTGCATTCATGTGTCAAATGTACAAATAAATGCAAATACTGCATACAAACATATGGTAAATGTATTTAATATTATGCTTCATTTGCCTGTCATTTTATAACCCTAATAGGAATGATCTTTGCAAAAAGCCCCAATTGGAATTCATTTAGTTAATATCTTCATCAGGTGTAGATTACTAACATTAAATCAGCAACATTAAGAAGATATTATTAACCATTTCAAGTGGATTATATTTTTCCTCTTACATTCCTAACTTTCTTTCCTCTAGGAATAATAGCAAAGGTCAATTTACAGACATGATTTATGAAAAGAAGGATGAGTAGATTAAGTTTTCCACTCTTTCTGCAGCGGTACTTTAATAATGTGCCTAAAGAATTGGGTGTTGACAATTTCATTCCACTGAATTCAACTCACTCTACCCTCTATTCAAGTTTAGGCCAGTCATTCAGAACTCACACATATTCTCCCCTTCTCTTCATTAGTGTATTGAAAATTCTGGATTAGATTTATATTAGGCCATATAACTCCAATCTAACCTGTATAGGTCTTGTATGTATCTAATAAGTGAACATCATCTCCCTTGATAGACTATAGGATTCTTTGAGTACTTAGACTATTATATGCTTATCATTGTAGCATCAGTACTTAGCATACACTTTGCTTAGCAGACTAACTAAATTGTAAGTAGACTTGGAGGGAGCCTAGTATACAGTAGGTATTTATGCTTACAGGGAAGAATACAATCATACCTATACTTTTTCTATTAAATCAATAAGCATTTATTAAATACTTACTCTGAGTTACTATGCTAGCTACTAGGAATAAAGAGGAAAATGAAACTGACTTTCTTCAACATGTATAGCAAGTATAAACACATACATACATGTTTGTATATACATATAGGTATATATACCTATGTACATATATATGTATACATATACACATACATACACACATTATACACACACACATATAGACACACATGCACAACTGTAGAATAAATACAAGGTACTTTGGGGAAAGACAGTAGTGCCTCAGAGAATCAGGAAAGACTACATGTATCCCAAAAGGGTTAAACTTTGAAAGAAACAGGATTGCAAAAGGGAGAGAGAAGAAAGGAAAGAAGCCAGGACATGAAAGATAGCCTGGGAAATGGCATAGAAGTGGAAAATGCAGAGACACATATGCTGAACAGCAAGGATAGTTTGGCTGGAATGAGAAAAAGGAAGCCAATGGGTTAGGGAGATAGATTGGAGCCAGGTGGTAAAGGGTTTTAAAAGTCAGACAAGAAAGCTTGGATTTAATCAAAGATATAATAGAGAATGGTTGGAATGTATTGAAGGGAGCAATATTTCTAAAGCCCTGTGGCACCTAAGTGAAAGTGGATCAGACAGGGGAGAACCTTGAAAGAGGGAGAACAATGAGGAGACTATTGTAGTAGTATAGGTGAGAAATGATGGGATCTTAATGTAGGGTGGTGGCCACTAGAGCTCATCTGGCAGAAATACACATTGTGATAAGATTTAGCAGCAAATTAGATATGTGGGATGATGGAAAGTGAAAAGTCAAGGACAACTCCAAGTTTGCCTGTCTCCTGACTAAAAGAATGATATCAAGCATTTTCTAACTAAAGGAAGTTAGAAGATGGGAGAATGCTGGACAAAAGATATTGGGTTCTAGCTGACCAATGCTAATAGAGTCCAAGGAAAATCAAGTGTTAAAATGGAGAATGATCTGAGGTAGATGAGGAAGACAATTAAGATACTAAAATGATGTAGTCTTTGTAATTAAACAAGAGATGATATTTACTGGGTTGGAGAGAATAATATATGGAAAAAGGCAGAATTATTCAACTCTTTTTTTTTTTTTTTTATGCTTCTGGTATTCCTTTTGTTCCAAGGAAATTTTTTTTAAGGGGGTGGGCAGACTACAGACTGGAGAGGAGAGAAAAAAAATGGCTTTGATGAGTATGGCGATTATAAGGAAACACTTCGAGAGTTTTAATTAGTTTAAGTTACTAGTTTCATATGCATCACTTCTTCGGGCGCTGAATGGACTGGCAGATTGAATGGATGAGTAATTGGCAATGATCTTTGAAAGATCAAAGATCATAAGAGAAGTATATAGCAGGATTAGAGAAAACCAGGCAAATGTCCTAATTTTTGCATAAGCGAAGATAATGGAGTTTGCAAAACAAAGGCCATTAAACTTGAATTAAATTCTTGTCAAAATTCTAGACTGAATCATTAAAGGCATGGTAAGTGATCATCTGTTTAGAAAAGGAAATTGGCTCTATGAAGAACAGATTATGCCTTACCTCATTCCCTTTATTGACAGGTTCATAATACTAGTAGATCAGGGAAACACTGTATATATTACCTGCCTAGGTTTTAACAAAACATTTGACCAAGTATTCTTATGAGAAAAAAATGTAGGGATATAGAAAGCATCCTAGCAACTAAGGATAGTGACTGGAGATAGCAGTACAGTGAAGGAGAGATTCAGGTGGGTGGATTGTTAGTTTTAAAGATGAGTTCAACTTAATGGTTCAACGTCAACTTTTCTGAAGGTGTCTAGTAAAACACTCCAGGGACCTATGCGTGAGTCTGTGATATTTAACATTTTTTTATCAATGATTTAAGTAGAGGTATAGAAGACATGTAAAGTCATACCAAACTCTTTATTTGTACCTTTAGCATTCATTTTAAAAATGAGTATGGCAAATTATAAGTAGCATCATTTTTTTTCAAAAATAAGAAAAAATAGTTGGAGAAAAACAAGCTTAAAGATAGTTTGACAGGAGAGTAAATTAAGTCAGATTATCCCTTATCCAAAGTCACTGAAAATTAAATGGAAGGACAGGAAAAACAACAATTGGTAGTGAAATGGACTAGATCTTCTTGTACATTTGTAATGACTTATTTTCATAACCGGGGATCATAGAACTACCAGTTTTACACATTTGAGAAATGACAGTGAAAAAAAAAAGTGTCTGGACCTGCTTAAATCCATATTGAGAAAAAGTATACCTGAAAACCACTTAAAGAATTATTTTTCAGATATCTAAAGGAGGCTTGGGTTTTAAAACTAAAAATAAAAAATGTAAGTTCTATCAATGCTAAAAAAAAAAAAGATGAAAGTAGCATTTCTCGCTACCCACCTGCAGACCAACTTTCTCATTTCTACAAGATCTTTGCATGTAATGAGTATATCCTTCATGAAAATATGAGAAAATACCTGACATTTCATATTCCTTTATAGCAGACTTTTCTTTATAGAAACAAAACTGAATAGCAGTAAATTAAATAGAGAAGATTCGCTGTTCATTTTTGCTGATTTTTTTTAAAAGAACCCAAAAACATTTCGTTCAATAGAATAAAACTGAACCCTGAAGATTTCTTCCCTGGGTGGGTGTTTCCCATGTACATTAAAAGATCATGCAGGACTCTGATAAATACAACTTTAATAATAATTTTGTTTAATGTTTCTCTACCAATATTAAATGGGCTTGTCACTGTCATGGAGTACTGCCTATGCAAATTCCAAGTAGAGGAGAAGATTCCTATAGAAAAGAAGTTCTCAGATGTGACTATATAGAGATGGCATAGCATTTACTGTTTAAAGTCCCAGGATTCTACAGGGCCTCCTTAATAAGATCCATGGCTACATAGGAGAGACACAATTTGCAGTCCTCAAAAGAAAAAAACTAAATGGAAAATTCATATTGCCTTACTGTGTGGCACACAGTTAGATGGGATGATTGAGTCAGTACATCTGTGTATCACTTTTGGACAGACACTGGAAATAGAAAATGAGCTGAGATCAGAGTCAGATGGTAGCAGAAGAATGAGTTGTTGTAGTAGTTGTGCTGAGCTTTCAATAATCCCCAGCTTCTCCTTGCCACCAAAGACTGCCTTGTGAATGCACATATTCTCTCCTAAACGTTATACATCTGTGAATGAGAACACCATGAGATTATCCCTTCTATTTCGAATAAATGTCTTCCTCCTCACTTTTCATTCATTGAATATTTTTTAATTTACTATGTGCCATGAATAGGACAAGGGGATTGACAACATGTAAAATCTTAACATTCTTTAGGACAAACTTCTATAATAGGGATCTTTTAATTCACAAGTAATACTAATGTCAGACATTGGAGATTGAAGAAAACTTTCAGTTGTGACTTATTATCACACCATTAAATTTCATCATCTCAGATAACTAGGGCTGCTGTAAATTTGACATGACTCATCTACTATAAATATTTTTTTTCTATCAGAAGTTATAATTTTATGACATTGTAAAAGAAGATTTACTGAAACAAATATACAACAAAAAAACACTTTGCTACATACATGATAGGACATCACCTTGAAAATATTCTACTTAGTTGTATCTGTTTTTTCTCTTATTTCTTTTTAAAATTTATTTATTTTTAGTTTTCAACATTCATTTCCACAAGATTTTGAGTTCCAAATTTTCTCCCCATCTCTCCCATCCCCCACCCCAAGACATTGTGCATTCTGATCACTCCTTCCCCCAGTCTGCCCTCCCTTCCCTTATCCTCATCTCCTCTATTTTCTGGTAGGGCAAGATAGATTTCTATACCCCATTACCTGTATTTCTTATTTTTAAAACTTTGAGTTCCATCTTCTCTCCCTTCCTCCCTCCCCACCCATCTCCACTGAAAAGGCAAGAAATTCAATATAGGTTATACACGTGCAGTTATGCAAAAGACTTCCATAAATGTCATGTTGTGAAAGATTATATTTCCCTCCATCCTGTTCTGTCCCCCATTTATTCTATTCTCTCTTTTGACTATGTACCTCCCCAAAAGTATTTAATTCTAATTACCCCTTCCTCCCATTTGCCTTCCTTTCTATCATCTTCCCTCACCCCACTTGACCTCTTCTCCCCTACGTTCCTGTAGTGTAAACAGAGTTTCATACCAAATTGAGCGTGCATGTTATTCTTTCCTTAAGCCAAATGTGATGAGAGTAAGCTTCACTTTTTTCCTCTCACCTCCCATTTTTCCCCTCCATTGTAAAAGCTTTTTCTTGCCTCTTTTATGAGAGATAATTTGCCCCATTCCATTTCTCCCTTTCTCCTCCCAATATATTTCTCTCATCCCTTAATTTTACTTTTTAGATATCATACCTTCCTATTCAACTCACCCTGTGCCCTTGTTCTATATGTATATAATCCCTCCAACTACCCAAATACTGAGAAAAGTCTCAAGAGTTATAAATATTATCTTTCCATGTAGGAACATAAACAGTTCAACATTAGTAAGTCTCTTAGGATTTCTCTTTCCTGTTTACCTTTTCATGCTTCTCTTTATTCTTGTGTTTGAAAGCCAAATTTTCTATTAGGCTCTGGTCTTTTCATCAAAAATCCTTGAAAGTCCTCTATTTCATTGAATGACAATTTTTCCCCCAAAAGTGTTATATTCAGTTTTGCTGGGTAGGTGATTCTTGGTTTTAATCCTAGGTCCTTTGAATTCTGGAACATCATATTACAAGCTCTTTGATCCCCTAATGGAGAAGCTGCTAGATCTCATGTTATCCTGATTATATTTCCACAGTGCTCAAATTGTTTCTTTCCAGCTGCTTGCAATATTTTCTCCTTGAACTGGGAACTCTGGAATTTGGCTACAATATTCCCAGGAGTTTTTCTTTTTGGATCTCTTTCAGGAGGTGATAGGTGGATTCTTTCAATATTTATTTTACCCTTGGTTCTAGAATATCAGGGCAGTTTTCCTTGATAAATTCATGAAAGATGATGTCTAGGCTCTTTTTTTGTTCATGTCTTTCAAGTAGTCCCATAATTTTTAAATTGTCTCTCCTGGATCTATTTTCCAGATCAGTTGTTTTTCCAATGAGATATTTTACAGTTTCTTCTATTTTTTCATTCTTTTTTGGTATTTTTGGTATTGTTTTGTAATTTCTTGGTTTCTCACAAAGTCATTAGCTTCCATTCACTACATTCTAATTTTTAATGAACTATTTTCTTCAGTGAGCTTTTGAACCTCCTTTTCCATTTGGCTAATTCTGCTTTTTAAAGCCTTCATTGGCTTCTTTGATCTCTTTTGCCATTTAGGTTAGTCCATTTTTTATAGTGTTATTTTCTTCAGCATTTTTTTGGGGTCTCCTTTAGCAAGCAGTTGACTCATTTTTCATGATTTTCTTGCATCACTCTCATTTCTCTTCCCATTTCTTGCTCTACTTCTCTTACTTGATTTTCAGAATCCTTTTTGAGCTCTTCCATGGACTGAAACCAATTCATATTTTTCTTGGAGGTTTTGAATGGAGGAGGTTTGACTTTGTTTTCTTCTGCTTGCATGCTTTGGTCTTCCCTGTCACCAAAGTAAGATTCTATAGTCTGATTCTTTTTTTCTGTTTTTTTGCTCATTTCCGCAGCCATTTACTTGACTTCTGAGCTCTTTGTCAAGGTAGTTCTTTGTTTCCAGGGAAGGTGGAGGGTGTACTGTCAGCCGCTTGATCCCCCCACAATCTGTTGGCCTAGAGCTCCAGAAACAGTAACTGCCCCTGCTGCTGCTGTGGCTGCTATGTGTTCCTCTGCCTCCTCCCCCCTCTGCCACCCTGGGGCTGGGGCCTGCCACTCCATTCTCCTGCACTGGCCCCACATGCTTTTCCCACTGACCTTATAATTTATTCTCAGCGTTTTGGGTTCCTGAAGACTGGAAACCACCACAGGTGTGAGAGATTCAGTCTCCCCAAAGCCTGCTCATGTCCCCTCTGTGCACTCACAGACCACACTAGAGTGAGCTCTGCTCCCAGCAGTGCTATAGACACTTCCCAGAAACCTTCCAGGATGTCTTGGGCTGGAGATTTGCTTCCCTCAGTTATTCTATGGGTTCTGCAGCTCCAGAATTTGTTTAGAGCCATTTTTTACAGGTTTTGGCTGGGCTTGGAAGGAGCACTCTAGAAAGTCCTTGCTATTTCTCTGTCATCTTGGCTCTGCCCCTCAACTGTTTCTATTTTTAAGTATTTGTATGGTCAGAATTTAATAATGGCACAACTACTTAAAATTTATTTTCAGGCCTTATAGTTACTATGAATTTTTTCCTAAATGAAATTTACGTTTCTACCCTATTCAAAGTATGAGAAGTTTCTAAAAGGAAATGATTTTAGAGATTTATGGAAAAGGATCATACGTAAATACATACATAGCTAAATATATAACTAGATATTTCTACCATTTTCAAACCCCTTGTTTTCTCTAAAGCACAAACTCTACCTTTCCTTCCATTACCTGCAATTTAAATTTTATATTTGTTGTAAGTACAAAATGGTTTGCATTTAGTCTCCCTCAGATTCGGGGCAGGAACTGTTTTTCTTTTGTCTTGTTTATTTTTTGTTTGTTTTGTCTTTCTTTTTATCCCTAGTACTTAGCATTGTGTCTTGGCTACCAAGTGTGTGCTTAATAAGTGGCTGCTGACTGGACAATTATTTACTTTCCTGCTCCCTCAGATGGGAATGACTTTGATTCTCCCCTTAGAAACAAAACCAAACCTCTGTAGGTTTTAAATGCATTTTTCTTGTTTTGCAGTCATTTTTTTCCAGTTCTGCAACTATTCTGCTCTGTTCCATAGTGCTTACTAAATGTTAATTGACTACTGACTATTCCACCCAATCGCTGTCCTTCAGGCTTTTGTTGTTCAGTCATTTGTGTTTGACTCTTTGTGACCCCATTTGGAGGCTTTCTTGGCAAAGATCCTGAAGGGGTTTGCCTTTGCCTTCTTCAGCTCACTTTACAGATGAGAAAATTGAAGCAAACTGGGTGAAGTGACTTTCCTAGAGTCACATAGCTAGTGAGTGTCTGAGGCAAGATTGGAAGTCTGGAAGATGAGTCTTCCTGACTCCAGTCATGACACTATCCACCGGGCCACCTAGTTGCCCCTTTATATGGACTTACACATACACGTTTCATTTCCTGATACCAAGTAAATTCCTTTAGGATACTTGTTTGATTTCTGCCATTGTGTCCCCAGATAATAGCACATAACAGGAGCTTAATAAATACTGGTTTATGCAATTACTAAGTTTAAAAGAATCAAAATGGCAGGTGCCCCAAAGGGCAACATGAAGAAAAGTTCTAAGAAGCCTAGATTTAAGTGTAAGTATACAGTCAGTGGATCATAGATCATTGTGTAAAGATACCTCCCACTGTGTACATGACCAGGAAAGAATTTGGGTTAGTAATGTAACAAGAATGAGGGAGAAGAGTCATAATGTATGTCACTATGCAAGGCACCAAATACTAAGATACCAATAAGGAGGTCTTTGGCATGTTGGGAATATTCTCTCTTGATAACATGAACAAGAAGAATGAACACATGGGTGGGTTATCTACCCTAGGCGAGTGGAGAGAGTCACTCTCAAACAAGATCATGGATCATCTAAGGACTAGAGTAAGTACCAGTGGAGTGAAAATGTGACTATTTGGGGACAAAGGGCCAGATTATATTGCCTTGCAACTTATTGTGCTTTTGACTGTGGTCAAGTTACTTAACCCCTAAAGACCTCAGTTTCCTCAAGAGGAAAAGAGGGTGCTGGATTAATGTGATACCTAAGATCCCTTCTGACTTTGAATTCTAGCTTTGTTATGCCAATTTTTTACAATAAAAAAAAAGAAGCATTTTAGAGTGATCGTTTTTATTTATTTGGATATTTAGGTAGCATGTAAATGCTTCTACCACTGTTAGTAAATAGAATTCAATGAATTCATTTTGGGCTTGGGCAGTGTGGCAGAGAAGCAGAGAGTATTTGGCTAACATTCAATTAGATTAAATTTCAAACATTTGATGTTGTAGGCTATACTCAAATGCTATAAAATATTGAACTAAGCTCTTCAGTCTAATAAAATTCTGGGGCAATGTCTATTTCTGTGAAGTAACTTGAGATGAAGATTGCTGGAGAGACTATCAACTTAAATTTCAATCTTATTTTTCTAAAATGATTTCTTTCTTGTGTACATACACACAAACACACACGTATTTAAGAAAGATGTTTTGCCTGCTTTTTATGGTTTTTTAAACATACAAAAGCAATGGTCTTTCTCAACAAATATGTGCCACTTGAGAAAAGCTCTACTATCTAAAAGTATAAATTCTAAATGGACAACTGAATAAGGCAGGCACTCTAAAGAATAGGAATTATCATATAAGAATTTATTTCATGTGAAATTCTAGCATCATAGACTTGGAGACAGGAGGGATGTTGGAGGTTAAAGAACTGGCCTCTGATGTTGGAGATGAGGAAAGTGAGACTCAGGGCAATTAAGTGACTTGCCCAAGGTGAGGGAGTTAGGAAGTGGAAGAGCAGGGATTTGAGGTCAGAGCCTCTGACTGCAAATCTAGAACTTTGTATAGTTCACTAAACTTGATGGGACTGAGGTGACAAAGACTGTTTATCCAATAGTATAGAGAGGGTCTTACAACAGAAGTTATAGAACCGGCACTCAGATGAATATGTGTGTGTATTTGTGTATATATGCATATATACACACACACACACACACAAGTATATATGTATATATGTGTATATGTGTGTACATATATGTGTATATATGTATACACATATTGTATATAATGTGCACATATACACATATGTGTATATATGTGTGTATTCACACAAAAAAATTCCACATGCTTCATAAAGATGGGAGAAGAATAGTTACAGGTATGATATCGAATAGCATTCTAGAACCCTCAGTCTTATATTCTCTCTTAAAAGAAACTTGTTTTTTTCCATTGCTTCAGTCTTTTGGCTACAATTAAATCTTGAAAACCTCACTGGCTTACCAAAACAAAACAATTCAGGAGACAAAAATAAAACAAAACAAAATTTCCTCACTGGAATGACTCATTTTGTGGCTCAATGACATGTGTATTTGGCTTAATTCCAAATCCATTCAGCTGCAGGAAAAACAAAACCAAACCAAAAAGGTGTGTAAAAACAACAGAAAAGTAGAGTAATAATGCCAGATGCCCAAGACAACCAGATAGAGCTGAATGGTTCATTAGCTTATGGCCTCTTTCTTATTTGGAGCAAAAATGAATCATAGTGATGACTCGAATTATCTTCTATAGACTTTGAATTTTTGAGTAGCAAGAGACCTTAGAGATTAACTAGTTCAACTCACTCATTTGATAGAGGCCCAGATAGAAACTGAGGCCCAGATAGGTTATACTACATTCATGAAATTTAAAAGTTCACAAGGGGAATAAGAAAAGAGCTTATTTTTGCTGCAATATTTTCTATCATCTTCTTGAGAAAATTAAACAGCTACCAAGTCTTCAAAGATGTGTATACCTGCCAAGAAGTTTTAAGGTATAGTTTCTTTGATTTCAAAAGTGACACAAAGAAAACGGCAGCACCAATAGCCATTTGATCTCTAGCTAGTCAAGTACGATGGTCTTGGGATGGGTACTTTTTACAGAAGATTGGCATGAGGCAAGGTTTTCCACACTGCTCTTTTATGTGAAAGAAGAGTTTCTATTTAGTGCTGTGTCAAGTAAGAAGAATGAAATTCTCACTTAGCTGAAAGGAATTTTTCCGACGAACATGAATCATAATTCCCTCTGAAAGAATTTATTGATCTCATGCTATGAGCCACACACTATTCTAAATAAAGATAGGAGGACAGAGAAAGGCAAAAAGCTTGTTTCTTCCTGCAAGGAACACACATGAGAATTCCATGTATATGTGTGTGCATATGGTGTGTCTGTAATAGAGCGTAGTGTATAGAGTGTCTGTAATAGAGCACTGAGTCTCAGGTCAGGAAGACCCTGTGTTCAAATTCTGCTTCAAACACTTGCTAGCTGTGTGATCCTGGGCAAATCATTTAATTGCTGCTTGCCTCAGTTTCCCCAACTGAAATATGGGATAATTATAATACCTACCTCTCAGGAGTGCTGTGGATCACATAAAATAATATCATCAAATGCTTAGCCTGGCACATAATAGGGGTTATATAAATGCCATTATTAATATTTGTGTACGAATGCTTTTATACATACAATACATATCTATAATACATGTATATACACA
Organism: Notamacropus eugenii; assembly: GCF_028372415.1. Classification (NCBI taxonomy): domain Eukaryota; kingdom Metazoa; phylum Chordata; class Mammalia; order Diprotodontia; family Macropodidae; genus Notamacropus; species Notamacropus eugenii. Next base: position 60,791,180 of record NC_092874.1, on the reverse strand, counting down.
TAGATATGCACACACATATATGTGTGTATATACATACATATACACACACACACAGAAAATCTCAGAGGGAAAGCACTAGAGAAAGAGTCCCTAGGGTAATCAATGCATAAGATATAGCTTAAATTTTGTGGGGCAATCTAATATGCCAAAAGACCCCTGCCTAAAAAGCAGTAGGACAGGAAGAACATCAATCAATAAAAATCCATACTATACACCTGTCTCTCCTCATTCCTTTTTATCTTACTTTACATGAAAAATTATTGAATGAATTCACTCCTCATCCCTTCCCCAAACTTTGGAGTAGCTATAAGGACAGCAAACTTGTGAAATAAGGAAAAAAAGTATTCTCAAACCCAATTTACCAGTCTCATTTTTCCTCCCCTCCCCTACCCCATACTTAAACTTTGAAATACACACATTAAAAAATATGTAGTATGGGGATCTGTATGAAAGTGATATTTTCACATTAGAGTGATGAGATTTTCCTCTCTACCCCATTGAAAATACAGGTAAGGACCTTATAATAAATTATCTAATAAGGGGTTTTGTTGTGGTTACAATCCCACAACAAAGTATGAATAGTTGTAAAGTAATTAAGATGTTCTGTTCCAAGCCTTTTACAAAACACAAACCCCTTTCTCTCTGAGTCAGAGGGGAGCGTACACCCCCTGGGTGCTTTACACTGCTAAGGTCTAGGAAGTTTAAGGGAGTATAGTCATGGAAGTATATAGTGGAGGTGAATCCCAAGAGGAACCATAGGAAGCAGGAGGCTACATCTCTCCCCTTTTCCTTCTCTGGTCCTCTATCAGCCCTAGATCATCTAGCTATGACTTCTCTGGAGGAAAATATATCTTTCATCAGTGCAGTGAAACTACCTGTTGGAGTGTTTCATGGCAAAACTGAGAGTGCAGAGACACAACACTCCAAACAGACAAGACCATAAAAAGACAAGTCAGTCTAGGGTTCAGGGAACAGGAACCCTAGTAGCAGAGAAGAGAACTGGCCACAGATGCTACTAAAAGCTAGCTCTGTTTGAATTCTTGTGGAAGTGAATGTTGAAAACTGAAAAATAAATAAATTGTACATTTAAAAAAGGCTAGCCCTGGTATTCCAGGGTAGAACTATAGGGAGGAACAGATGGCAGGATCTCAGCTGCCCCACCTACCCTTCAGAGCCACTGAACCAAGTGGAAACTCAGAGGTCTCTACAAAAGAGAGAAAATATCTCCAGCTACTGAAGGATCAAGTTTTAGTTTTCTTGCCCGTAAGAGACTTTCTATAAGTGCCTCACTATCCTTGGGCTCTAAATATATGCCCTGCTTCCCATGCGTGCTGACCTTTTATTATTATTCCTACTCTTTAGTAGGATGCACAACCTACTTTTTGGTAGTGAGAAGAATTAAGGAAGTGTGCATTATAGTTATTTTTTTTTTTACTTTTCCAACTTAGTAAACGCCTTTGCTAAGAACTAATTGTGACTATTGGCTAATTATTAATGGAAAGCACATTGGCAGAATCTCATAGATTACAGTGCCAGGAACAAAGCTACAGAGATACGCCTAGAACCTCAGAATAGTAGACACTCTCTGAGGAATTTAGCCAGAGGGAGGGCTACAAATGCAAATAACTAGTCTCTTTACTCTCCACACAAACAAAACAACAGTAACAATAAGGAGGAAAAGGAAAAGGGAGGAGAGAAGGAAATGATAAGGAAATTAATTGACAGCTGGAACTTAGTTGTGTACCCAATTGACAGGATATATCTGGAGTCTGCAGAGATTCATTTCAATGTCCTATAATTTTTTTTTTATACAATCAGTCTCAGACCATATAGGTATGACATAAATAACATCCCTTATGAATAAGAAATGGAAATAATAAGTAGATTTAAGGAACTAGATCTGGTAGACAGAGTGAATGAAGAACCATGGACAGGGGTTAGTAACATGGTACTGGAGGCAGCCACAAGAACAAAACATTCCAAAGAAACAAGTGAGTACGAAAACAAAATAGTTGTTAGATGAAGCTTTACAAATAGCTGAGGAAAGAAGGAAAGGGAAAAGGAAAGGAGAAAGGGAAATATGTACCCAATGAAAGCAGAATTTCAGAGAATAGCAAGCAGACAGAAAGCTTTTTTTCTTGTTGCTGTTTTTAGTGAGCAATATAAAGAAATAGAAGAAAACAATAGAATTAGAAAGAAAATAGATCTTACCAAAAAAATTAAGAGACATCAAGGGAACATTTCATGCAAAAATGGACATGGTAAAGGGCAAAAACTTACACAAGGAGAAGAAATTAAGAAAAGTTGGCAAAAATACACAGATCCATTCAAAAATCTTCTGAACATCACTGATAATCACTATGGTATGCTTGCTGATTTAGGGCCAGACATCCTGGAGAATGAAGTCAAGTAGGACTTAGGAAGTGTTTCTAACAATAAGGTTTGTGGAGATGATGGAATTCCAACTGAGTTATTAAAAATCCTAAAAGATGATGATGTTAAAGTGCTGCACTCCATATGCCAGAAAATTTGGAAAGCTCAACAGTGGCCACTGGATTGGAAATGATCTGTTTCTGTCCCAATTCTAAAGAAGGGCAATGCCAAGGAATGTTCAAATTATTGAATATTTGGGCTCATTTCACATGTCAGTAAGATTTTTCACTTCAGATTCTACAAGCTAGGCTTCAGCAATATGCGAACTGAGAATTATCAGAACAGCAAGAAGCTTTGCAGGTAGGTTTTCAAAGAGGCAGAGGAGCTAGAGACCAAATTGCCAACATCCACCTAATTTTGGAGAAATCAAAGGAGTTACAGAAAAAAAAATATATTTCTGCTTTGTTGACTACACTAAAGCCTTTGACAGAGTTGATCACAAGATGTGGCAAGTCCTCAAACACATGGGAATACCAGATCATCTTATTTATCTCCTGGATCACCTTTATGTGGGCCAAGAAACAACATCTAGAACTAAACATGGAAAAACTGATTTGCTAAAATTGGAAAAGGAACATTAAAAGATCATATCATCACCTTGTTTGCTTAACTTATGCAGGGTACATCAAGGAAAATGTCCAGTTGGATGAATTCAAAGCCAGAATTAAGGGTGCCAGGAGAAACTGCAACAATCTAAGATATGCAGATGATACTGGCTCTGATAGCAGAAAGCGAAAAAGCATTAAGTAGTCTCTTGGTGAAGGTGAAGAGGAGAATGTAAAAGCTGGCTTGAAGTTTAACATAAAAAAATTAAAACTCAGATCTTGGCAACTGGTCCAATCACTTCCTGGCAAATGGTAGGAGAAGGAATGGAAACATGGTCAAATTTAAATTCCAGGGCTCAAAGATCACCCCAGATGGTGACTGCAGCAATGAAGTCAAAAGACACTTGCTCCTTGGGAAAAAAAATTATGACAAAGCTGGACAGCATACTAGAATGCAGAGACATCACCTTGCTGATAAAGGTCAAAGCTATAGTTTTTCTAGTAGCAATGCATGGCTTTGAGAGTTGGATTGTAATGAAAGTTGAGTGTCTCAGAAGTAACCCCTTTGAATTGTGGTCCTGCAGAAGACTTATTGGAAGACTTGGACAGCAAGGAAATGAAAGTAGTCAACACAAATTAACTCAGGCTATTCACTGGAAGGTCAAATACCAAAGCTCAAATTTAAATACTTTGGCCACATGATGAAAAGATGGGACTCACTGAAAAGACCCTGATGTGGGGAAAGATTGAAGGCAAAAGGAAAAGGGGTTGGTGAGGACGAAATGGATAGTGTCATGGAAACAATGAATATGAACTTGGACAGTCTTTGAGAGATAGTGGAAGATTAAAGGACTTAGTGTGCCATGGTCCATGGAATCATGAATAGTTAAGAATGACTGAACAACACAGTCTTTTGTATAGTAGAGGTCACTCACTGTATGACCTGAAGAAGACATTTATCCTCTTTGAGCTTCAATTTTCTTACATGTACAAATAAAATAATATTTTAATAATATTTTACCCAATTTTTAGGACTCATATGACAAAGATAACAGATAACTAATTAATTGACAGGAGTTTTGTATTAATAGTAGTAATTAAGACCTTTAACTTAGCCCCATAGGTGAGACTGCCAAGGTTTTGGGGTGGGGAGTTATTTTAACATATCAAGGCTATATGATCCCATCCACATTGGTAATTTCTTCCATCACTTCACATAGCCAGATGCTCTAAAGTCTAATTGATGAAATTCAAAATTTGTTATGCGTGGAAAAAAATAATTATATGGTGGCCATCCATCAAACTTTGCATACTTATACAGGTGGATCCTCATAAAAGAAATTGTTCCATGCCTTTACTTGAAGGCTTTGAAACTTGGATGGACTTGCTATAAATTTGTCTCTGCTTCCCTCATTCTCCAGAGATCAGGATCCCTAAAATGAGGCATATAAATAGGACCTTAAGGAAGGGTTTACAATAAGAATAAGCATGCATGCGCACGTGGGCAACCCCTTCCCCCCTCCCCACACTATTGAGAGCCAGAAAATTATTAACACTACATTTAGGATAAAAAAATGAAACCAGAAAGATGCAAGCTGTACTACTTTGGGAGGATGACAGAGAGCAGCTAAACTCTGCTTTTTGCTTTAGAGAGTTCTATTTCAAGGAGAATGATCTTTCCAGCTTCAAATGATAAAAACAAAATGTCAAAGGAATCGAAGTCCAGTGTAATGAAAAGATATGACAAGAAAAAACATTTTACTGCCAGTGAGTACCAACCTGGACTAGATGAATTACCACCACAGTACTAATAGAAAAAAAAAACAAAAAAAACCCCAAAACTTCAAAAAGATATTTATTGTTTCACTGTTTTTAGAGCCTTAAGGACCTGGGGGTGTTAGAAGAGAAAAAGAAAAAGTCTCCAAGTTTAAAAGTAAGAAAAAAATGATAGATTCATAAACCAGATATTGGTAAACCTGACTTTGATACAAAAAAATTGATAGAACAGGTTATTAAATAGGTAGAAACAAAGAGGTATATAGGTGAAATCTGTACTTAGGTTTTTAAAAAAAAGCAACACTATGGAGAACATTCCTTTCCTACTTGTATGGGAGATTTTAAGACTTCCTATATTGGTTGGAGAAGAAGATTTAAAATGGTCTGATTGACATACTTTGCTATTCTGTCCTAATTAAACACATGACTATTTAAAAAAAAAAAACTTGGAAATATGTAGCTATATGTGACAGACTTAGAGTTGTAATTGATTTCATGCCCTGCATCAATCTACAATGGTCTATTAAAAACTTCAGAGGGCAAAAGCTATATATATACACATATATATTACGGGCAGACATTACAACAAGGATTTTTAATTGTATTTTGTGTCAGAAACCCCTTTGGTTTTGCAGTGAATCATGTGGACCCTTTCTCATAAATTTTTTTTTCGCAAACATATGGGATTAAAATGGAAACTGATTATGTGAAAATGCAATTATCAAAAAAATAAACAACAATAAACACAACCCAACCTAAGATCATGGGCCCCAGATCAAGAGCTCCTGTATTACAGGGATGAAGATGAGAGAGCTCTGTGACAAGGAGGCTACATTTAAATGCATTCAGTCAGCAAGGATTTACTAAGTACTTACTATGTGTCAGTCCTATGCTAAGCACTGCAAATGGAAATAGAAGCAGAAAGAATATCAGTATGTACCTTCTAGTAGCTTACAGTCTATTGGTCAGTTAGGTGGTCCAGTGGATGGAATGCTGGGCTTGGATATCAGTATCTACCTTCTAGTAGCTTACAGTCTATTGGTCAGTTAAGTGGTCCAGTGGATGGAATGCTGGGCTTGGATATCAGTATCTACCTTCTAGTAGCTTACAGTCTATTGGTCAGTTAGGTGGTCCAGTGGATGGAATGCTGGGCTTGGATATCAGTATCTACCTTCTAGTAGCTTACAGTCTATTGGTCAGTTAAGTGGTCCAGTGGATGGAATGCTGGGCTTGGATATCAGTATCTACCTTCTAGTAGCTTACAGTCTATTGGTCAGTTAGATGGTCCAGTGGATGGAATGCTGGGCTTGGATATCAGTATGTACCTTCTAGTAGCTTACAGTCTATTGGTCAGTTAGGTGGTCCAGTGGATGGAATGCTGGGCTTGGATATCAGTATCTACCTTCTAGTAGCTTACAGTCTATTGGTCAGTTAAGTGGTCCAGTGGATGGAATGCTGGGCTTGGATATCAGTATGTACCTTCTACTAGCTTACAGTCTATTGGTCAGTTAGGTGGTCCAGTGGATGGAATGCTGGGCTTGGATATCAGTATGTACCTTCTAGTAGCTTACAGTCTATTGGTCAGTTAGGTGGTCCAGTGGATGGAATGCTGGGCTTGGATATCAGTATCTACCTTCTAGTAGCTTACAGTCTATTGGTCAGTTGGGTGGTCCAGTGGATGGAATGCTGGGCTTGGAGACAGGAAGATGACTTTAAATCAAAACTCAGCCGCTTACTAGTTATGTAACCTTGAGCAAATCACATAAGTTCTACCTTCTGAAGTTTACTTATCTTTAAAAGGGGGATAACATAGTACCTACCTTGCAGGGTTGTTAGGAGAATCAGATGAGCTAAAATATATAATGTACATATACATATTATATTACATATATATATATATAGTATCTGGCACATAGCATGTGCTATGTAAATGACAGCTATTTTAACATTTTTATTAATTGGGAGGGAATAACAAACACACACAGGGAATGGAAAAGCAAACAAGGGAGGGGAAAATAGGAATATGCATAGAGAAGATTAAAAAAAGTCAAGTGCATTCTAGGGCTGTATCCCAAAGAGATCATATAAATGGGAAAAGAACCCACATGTACAAAAATATCTATAGCAGCTCTTTTTATGATGGCAAAGAACTGGAAATTAAGGGGATGCCCATCAATTGGAGAAAGACTGAACAAGTTATGGTATATGAATGCAATGAAATACTCATGTACTATAAGAAATGATGAGCCCGGGGGGCCGCAGAAAAACCTGGGAAGATTTATATGAACTGATGCATAGAGGAGCAGGACCAGGAGAACAGTGGACACAGTTACAGCCAGGTTGTGCGATGACTAACTTTGACAGACTTGGTTCTTTTTCAGCAAGGCAAGGTTCTAAGACAACTTGAAAAGACTCACGATGAAAAATGCTATCCATATCTAGAGAAAGAGTTAGGGAGTCTGAATGCAGATGGAAGCTTATTCTTTGCCCATTCTTTTGTTTTACTTTCTTTCTTGTGGTTCATTACATTGGTTATAATTCTTCTTCGCAACATGACGAATGTGAAAATGTTTAATGTGAATGTATATGTAGTGCTGTCTTGGGGAGGGTGAAGGGGAGGAAAGGGGAGAAGATTTGGACCTGAAAATTTTTTACTGAATGTTGCAAGCTAAAAATAAATAAATACATTTAAATTAAAAAAAAAAAAGTCATGTGTAGATTAGTGAGCAATGTGGCCTCAAGAGAGAGCAATTTGACCTGGCCCTCTTCCTTGAAATGCAGGTTCTGAGCAGAAGCAGTGAAACATAAGGCAAGGCCTACTTCCATGGCACCAGAAATGCTCAAACACTGGCTGTTAAGAAGGCTTTTGTACCTCTTCAGAATTAAATGAGATGACCTAACATCCCCTTTCAAATCTAAGACTCTGATTCAATGATTCTCTGGCATTTTCTCTACTTGGTCACATTTGGTATATCCCTTCTAGTTGGACTCCACTGAATAAATACAATTGTAAGGACTTTTAGTACACAAGGGATGGTGTGCTAAAGCAAGAATGAAACTGGATTTTTATCTCTGCACCTTGGTGAGAGAAGGCCACATGGAAAAAAAAGTTGTTAACTCAGTGGGGTACTCTTTATGTATTAACATGGATATGATGGCTGTGTTCTTTGGTCTTATTGAATCCCTAGGCAAAGAGTCCGATACAGATGTCAAAATTTTCATTTGCCTCCTGACCATAATTTAGTAGTCATCGATATCTGTAGGTTAGCACTCTGTGAAAACAAAGCAAACACATCCCCCAGACCCTTTTCTTTTCATTTAAATAGAACTAAAGCAACATATGTAATTGACATAAGCTTAAATAAGTACAGTAGAATACAAAACTGAAAAATCAATAAACCAGAGCTAAGTACATGTTACAGAGTAATCAGATAAGAAGTCCTGCTCCAAGGGGTCTTAAATTAATAGAGATGGACCAAATAAAAGAAATGCAAAAGACTTAAAAAGTGAACATCACAAGGAAAGATACTGACTAAAGTAAGAAGGGAAAAGAGAACTGAGTGGAGGGAGATATGCATATATATATATATATTTTATATATACACATACATATATATGCATATATACACACACATATATATGCATATATACACACATACATATACGTATATATATACACACACGCACATATATATATGAACACACACACACACACACAGACATACACACACACATTTTGGCTCCATGAAGCAATGTATCAAGAATAGATATGAAGGGGATACATAGGTGGCCTAGTGGATAGAGAAGTCAGGAGGACTTCAGTTCAAATTTGGCCTCAGATACTTGATACTTACTAGCTGTGTGACTTTGGGTAAGTCATTTACCCCATTGCCTCACCTCTCTTATTCCCCTCCCCCCAAAATAATACCTATGAAGATTTAGTGATATCAGAAGAAAAGACTAAGGAGGAAGAGATAATAGGAGAAAAGAAATACCTTTGTTAGTATAAAGGAATCATCAAGAAACATGACCACCTTTAATTTGAGAAATTTTTTTCAATACTCACTTATTAAGCACCTCTATAGGTGTCCTAGACCCTAGGTCCTATAAAGGTATTTGGGATACAAAGATGAAAAAATATGTATTTGCAACCTCTATAATATCTCCAAGGGAATGAATGAACAAAAGATGATTTTTTTAAGCACTTACTAAATGCCAGGCACTCTGCTAAGCACTGAGGATACAAAAACAGTAACCTCAAAGTCATTGACCTCAAGGGCCACGCATTTCAATAGGATAAACTCCATAGAAAGGGTATTTGCAGCCAGAAAAGGAAGTCTCAAAAGTCACAGAGATGGTGAGTGCACCAGTAAAGCCATCAATGACATATCCTTCCCAGAGACCATTTTCCATTGATTTGATTATGGTGATAGGTTTGGAAGGGAGGTATAAGGTAACTAGGGCAGGAAATGTGCAGAGTAAGGATGAGAATGCATTGACCCAGGAGAAGGCAAAGAAAAGAGGTTTTATGGCAGCTGGGAATAGCAACTGCTTTAAAATAATAAAAAAAAAAATTACAATGCTCTCAAATGAATACTTTCTATGAGTCAGGGTACATGGAGGAAATGGCATGTCACAGTACAATGTTTCCTGGACCTAGCGTTATGATTTTTGGGCTAAAGTCCTGAGTGGATACTAACTATCTGAACTTAGAAAATTCATTTAAACCACTCAAGATCTCAATTTTCTCATCCATGGGTTGAATGGGACTTCCTTCTGATTCTAATGAACTATGAATTAAAATCCTAACTTCAGAAAGCCTAAAAATAGAGATAAAGAGCTGGGCTTGGACCCAGGCATGCTGTGTGATTCTGGGCAAGCCATTTATTTTCTCACTACCGTCTAGTAAATTCGTTAAAGTTATAAGGTACAGAGGAGTTACTGACTGTGTTTGGGAGAACGCATTTCCTCATCCGGGAATTATGAAATCACAGGTCTACTCCCCATTTTCTTTATTTTATTTTTTAATCATTTAACTCTGCAATTCAAAGAGAGACATTATCACGTAGAGAAAGGATCTTGTAAATAGTGTAAGGAATCATTTATATTCAAATTCCTGCTTTCATCAATTATAATGTGGAACCCGGAGTAGGTTACTTAATCTTCCTGAGTAGTTTTCTCAATCTTAAAAGGGTGTGCAAATTTTATAGCCAGCTCCTACCTTACAGGAATTTGGTAAAGCTTAAGTGAGATCATTTATGCAAAGCACTTTGTTAACCACAGAGAGTAAAATAATATCAGTAATTTCTATCACTGGGGCAACTAAGTGGAGCAGTGGATAGAATGCCAGGCCTGGCAGCCTCAGATGCTGACTGGCTGTGTGACCCTGTCTGCATCAGGTCCTCATCTATAAAATGGGCTGGAGAAGGAAATGGCAAACCACTCCAGCATCTTTGCCAAGAGAATCCCAAAGGGGGTCATGAAGAGTCGGACACAGTTAAAACCACTCAACAACAACAATTCCTATTACTATGGTTCTCCATTGATGTTCCATTTATTTTATGCAGATTACAGAGGAAAGAACTGGAAAATAATATTGTAATGTGGAAAATTACCAGTCTTAATCATCAAAAGGAAAGTAAACCTTTTGAAAGAAATATATTTCTTAATAAAATAGGACTCGAATATTTTAGCATAAAATTCTATTAATTAGTGGGAATGATACAACTTTGTAACTAACTCTACAAACACTGAGTAAAACATCGTACAAGATTCTTTGATGTCCTGGGAAGACAAATCGTTTGGGCTGGTTCATGAAAACTTATTTCAGATGATGCAATTAAGGGTTAAAGCTGATCCTTGCACTAAAAAAGTAACATATATGCTAAATTCTCTCAAGCTCCAAATATATCTGAAAAGATTCCAAGGGCTCAGTCCTAAGGGCATTCTTGGATTACAATGCTTATTATAATAAGCAGCAGGAGCTTGAGTGGCAGAAGAAAAACATTTAAGATGACTGCAGTGATTCCTTTTTGAAAATAAAAATGTACTGCAAAGAAAGCAGAACGTTTCAATTCATTAATAAAGAATTTTAACTATATGAATAAGGCAGTAGGACTAGAAGATGTTCTCAGCAAGTATTTCCAAATGAATTAGATATAGTATGGGCACGAGTGGTGGGGTTAGAGAGGAGGAGGAGGGTGATGAAAATGAGATTAAGTGATAGAAACATGGAATGCAGGGTTTTCAGTTGTGCAATGAAACCAAGGAAGTCAGAAACATACTTAGCTCTCTGAGCCATAAATTTGTATTTTAATGACTGATCCTTGGGGAACATAATGGCTTTTTTTTTTCTAACAAATATAAACTTCAAAACATATCCATCTGGGGAGTGTAATTCGTCAGTTCCTAAATTGTTATGACTCACCTTCCTGGGGCCCTCCTGCCCCCATTCTCATAAAGGTCAACTCAGACCTTTAAACTATAGAACCTTTGTAGTTCACTTTAATGGGAAGAACCATTTTCCACCAAAGATGGGTGGGTTATGTGCTCAGATTTTCTCGGCTTTGGTATTTCAGGAACTTATTCTTTCTTGTTTTGCACAGAACCAGTCTGATCTGAGTAAGGACTCTTCTAATTCCATTGGCTTTAGCCCCCTTATTTCTCTAGTTCCACTCCAGCACCAAGTGGCCATTTTTCTATGTCATAAAACAAGAATAATATTGACACCATTTCACAAAGTAAGCTAAGGAACACTTTTATTGTTGTTCTTACAAATGGGATGTTTCTATTGATAGAGAGAAAAGATATTCTTTGACGGTTACTTATGGAAAAATCTAAGCAAAATTTAAGTTGTTTGTGGCCTGATTTATTTTTTTCCTTCAGGCATGCCCAAAGAAAAGGCAGCAATACTTTCTTCTGTGTCTCTGTTCCATCTCTCAAGTAGAAAGTAAGATCCTGGATAGTTTAAAAAATCTGTTTTTACTATATTACTGTACTATTATTTAGCACAATGCTTTGTACTAAAATATAATTATTAATAAGTTGATAAATTGGTTGTTATTGTCCCCATTTATCTTCTTCTATAGGTAAAAGGACATAATACAATTTTAAATGCCCCATTGCAGCTTGGAGATTTTTTAGCAGAGGAATGCAGAACCATGACAATTAAGTTCTCCATGAAAAGTAGGGTTTGAAAGAATCTTAGGAAAGAGTTGTAATGAATATGGTAAGTCAGTTGATACTTTGGACATATGGAGGTAGAAAAAATAAGTTAAGCAGGTTTGCAAGGGGCCTTACCACCAAGGCTAACATGAAGATGGTATTCTGCTAAGGTACTCAAAGAGAGGAAAGAGTGACTCAATGCTATATTTAGGCAAATCTTGTTGCTTTGGGAAATTTTTCTGTTAGGAATAATGTACTCAAGTAAAACCTTGTACATAAAGGAGAAATGCATATATGATCATCTGGGAAGCCTGGGTCTTTTTCTTCCATCTGCATCATTTTTTTTGCTGGTATCCTGACCTACAAGGGAAGTTAGGAGGGAAACAAGTATCTTATTTCTTTATTTCCCATTCGCTTTGTACATCTTCTACACTGTTGCAGCACTTGGCATATGCCATTTATGTTGGGGCCAGCCATATCAGAATGGTGAATCTAAGATAAAAAGCAATTCAAAAAGCTGATTATCTGAGTAGGTGCTCTTAGACTCCCCTTTCCCTGGAAAGGAAGCCCAATACAGATGCAGACTATTATTGGTACCACCACCATGGAAATCACACCTTCTCTCTTGGTCATCATGGAGGACTGAGAATAGGGCATTCAAAGACTCAGGGGAGCCATTACTATAGAGTTGTTTTCTAATGAAGTCAACTAGTAGGAATAATAAGTTTCTGTGAGACACATGGACTTAGAGTACTCTTCTGACAAATTTTAGTAGTGTTATTCTGATATGCATGCATGTATGTGTGTATATGTGTGTGTGTGTGTCTATTTCTCTAAATCCAGAGATATCTCTCTCCATAGAAAAAAACAGAGAGATCTGATGTCCTAGCAAAGGCATAATGATAAATAAACTTTTTAAGATCCATAGGCCTTGGTCCTATTCCATCACCCACTGGTACAAATGAGATGCAAGTAGGAACAAAACTTTACATTTAGAGCCAGGAGAAGGACTCAATCAACTATAAATTAGAAGAAATCACCTACAGAAATGCAACAATGCTTATTAAGTAGTCAAGATAAGACCTTGATTATGAAATCTAGTGTCTTATGTCCTGGACACATCCTGCCAGTCATCTGACCCTGGGGCAAATCCTAATTTAAAAATTCAGGGGAAGGGTTTCCATTGAGATAGTGGAATATTAGAATATCATCAAAATATGCAGGTAGAGTCAAAGAGACCACTGAGTGACTCATTTGATTCCAGCTGAACCTAAAATACCAGAGGCCTGGTCTGAAGCAGGCCCAGGCCAGAAAAGTGGTAAAGTAGAATTCACCAAGAAGAAAGGAAATGAATAGGACAAAGACACAGAATCTGAAGGTGCAATGGTTTTTCAGGGGAAAAGTGGTCATGAATGCTTAGTGCCATATCAAAGTAAAAGACAATTAAAACTGAGAAAAGACTACTGTATTTATAATAAGGAGATTCTTGATCTTTAGGAAACTAATTTTGGCAGAATAGGATGGGAAACAGATTACAGAGGCTTAACCTGAGAATGTGTAGTGACAAAATGGACTTCAGATAGAGAATACTCCTTTGAGAAGTTAGAATATGAGAAATATGGAAGCAACTAGAGAATGACACAGTAAGAGCAAAATTGCTCCCCTCCAAAATGGAGGACAATGGACCATTTTGAAGTCATAAGGCAAGAAGCCAATGGAAAGCAAGAGAATGGAAAGGGATTACTTAAGTGTGGAAAGGTACTTAAGGGTCCTTTTGGAGAGAAAGTGGGGAGTAGAGAGAACAGAAAAGAGACAGTAGGAGGGAGGAGGGGAAGGAGAAGGAGGGAGGGAGGGAGGGAGGGAGGGAGAGAGAGAGAGAGAGAGAGAGAGAGAGAGAGAGAGAGAGAGAGAGAGAAATAATATCGACAGGCCAATTGTTGGGTAGGAGTATACACAGGAGAGCTTCTAGCAGGTGTTCTAGCACTAACACATTCACTGTTGATCTGGGCAGACAGGAAGACAGAATCAGAGACATAATAATAGGTAGAAAAATTACTTTATTCTAGTCTTCTCAAAGGGTTGCTGATAATGAGAGCACCAACTCTTACAGTATCCTCTAATTATTCTTCTCCCGGGACAGGGAGAATATAGTAGGAGCTACAACTCCTACAGATCATGTAAGTGTCAATGGGGGCCAGTCAAGACTAACACACATTAACAAATTCCCCCAAGCCTTGATGGGGGTTGATTAAGGCACACTCAGCATTCCAGTTTATGCATTCTCCCTAAGCCACAGTGGAAGCTGGTTGAGGCAAATGCACATGCACATTCCCCTCACGCATTCCTATTCTCCACTTGATAACCAGTGAGTACTTGGTTTATAGGGAAACAGACAAAGAAGGCGATTGGCCAGCAATAGCCTCACAAGTTTACATTAACTAGCAGTATCATGATGACATCACACAGCATGTTCAGTGGATGTTTAGCACCTCAACACAAAATACATTATTTAATATGATGTGTAAACATGATGGAGATGTTTACAAACCAGGATCCTGGGAACTAGACATTGTTATGGCCATGGATTCTGGTTATTAGTATCTATGATCCTGGGAAGTATTATCTAAAAAAAAGAATAACAAAATCCTAGAGAGAGAGAAAGAGAAAGAGAGAGAGAAGAAAGAGAGAGAGAGAGAGAGAGAGAGAGAGAGAGAGAGTATGCTCTACAATTTGAGCTACAATTAGATGTGTGTGTGTGCTTTAAATTTAACACTAGCCTGATAAAAGCATTAAGCTGAAAGTAGGAGTAGGCTTATATGCTTTGAATGGACACCAGATGAGCTGGGTCCAAGCTTCCATCATCTTCTCATGGAGATAGATGCTCACCAAAAAAAGAAAGTCTTCCCTAGGAGAGTCACTTTCCTTAATAACAAACTGACATTAATATGTTCCTACCTCAGATAGTCTACACATTCTGACACATCCTCCAGCTGGGTGCCTGTCACTGTGTCAGAGAAAAAGAAAGAAAGCTGGGAATTAATGCCAGTTGCCAGCTGACAATCTGAAATCTTGATGATAACAAAGCTCGGTAGAATGACTGAGTTGGCAGGTACATAAGCAACCTAGAAGCAATACAGCTCCAGATCTGGCTGCTGACATGCATTTTCTGAAGACTTTGTGCTTGTTAAGATAATTTTCTCTCGTTTAACAGATAGTTACAAAGCACAACCTTCTTCAACTCTGTCTAGGTAAGCACTCAGCAAAATCCACCTTTTTGAGATGAACACTTTTTTTTTTTTTAAATCAACCTGGTTTCCCACAAAACCCAAATACACAAAGGATCACATCATTAGTACATCTGCAAAACCATTTAAGTAACCAAACCATTCTGCTGTGCACACATGGTCCATCCCCTCTTCATTTTTGTCACCTGGATGCCTAAGCCCTTATCAATTATTCTACAGGCCAAGGCAATTTCACTCTTAAATTGTATGCTGAGGGAAGAGGAGAACGTCAGGGATGGGATGTCCTGCCTCTCCTGAGTTACAGGCATCCATGAATTAAATTACATTGCTGCAGAATTACACAAACTGTCTGCACTTTGCTGATAACTATACGTGTTTTTTATGCTCTCTCCAAACTTTACTTGGGGGTGGGGAGGCTGTTTATATCTCATCGCCTCTCTGTTATCGAATTTCTGTTATGTTGCTATGGTAACTCCCCACCAACCTCTTTCTACTTCCCACCCTAGCCCTCACACATGATTCAAAGCCAACTCTGCATTATAACCTTATATACACCGAGATACAAACTCATGCATTCAGCATGAGCATTCTGTTAACTGGTATCAAGGGAAGAAAAGACAGTTCTGCTCAGATCTAGAGTGTTTCTGTATTAATGACTCAGCTAACTAGGATTGATACCCTGGGTCCTATTTAGTGTTTTCTCCCCCTTGTTATTTAATAGCTTTTCATTATGGGTGAGATTTCTATGGACCTCCATCAACTTATATCATAAGATTTTTCTCTACCTGATGTATTTCCAAACTTCTCTTGTGCACAAGGAGGAAATCTTTAATTTGTTTCTCCTTTGAATTTATGATCTGCCCATAAGGTTTTGTGACTCAAAATTGGGTCTTGGCATTGAAGTTTACTGGGCCTCGATCAGTAAGTGTGATGAAGCAAGTTTAATTTCTTTTCTTTTGACCAAGACATACACTGGAACATCCATCAAGTTGGAAGGGTTTGGGGAGCAGAACCAGTAACTATCACCTTTGGAATCACTATTTCTTTGAGTAATAGAAATATTCCATTTTTTTAGAATTCCAAAATGAAAATAGTATAAATGATACTACTCTATGAAACTCAAGGCAAAGGGATTGCCATAGCAACCTATCCCCCATGGCCAACATCCCATTCTAGCACATTATACAGTGCCTGGCCCTTGGGAAGCACTTAATAAAGACTTATTGATTGATTGGATTGGTCCATTAATCACAGGTCCTTTCAGAGGCATACAGTCAGAATCATCTACTTCCACCGGGAAAAGAAAGTCAGGGGCTGAGACAACACAAATCAAGATTTGAATGTGCCTGCCTTCACTTAAAATTAAAAAAAAAAAAAACTTTGAAAACTACTGAACAATAATATTTCATGTTTTCAGCTTGTGGCTATCCTTCTATCCTTGGCTATCCTTGTTCCTATTTTTTCTTAAAAGAACAGAATTTACAACACTCTCTAGAGGCAAGAGTAAAAGGGCTGAGAATGAGAGAGATTGAAATTTATCTTCTCATCTCAGAAAGATTTTATAATATAAAAGGGCAAGAATAACAAAGGCAGTTTAGCCACACACTTCATCCCAATGTTCCTCTGTCAGCCTAACACACTTTATCAACATACCACAGAGTTATTATAACAGATCTCTGGGAGAACCATGAGTAACTCCACAGTTTTCACTGATTTCCAGAGAAGTTGTATGACATCACAAAAAAATAATCAAAAGCCTAGGTCTGGACTTTTTCTTCTGGGCTTCAATACAGTGGCATCAGGGAATGCTGTAAACCTCTAAATAGTTAGAGAGACCTTTGCTTTGCTCCTCACTGAGAAACACTAGTCCATGATTTTATCACCCTAAGTTTGTTGGTACTGCTTTTTTTCCTTGTGTCTCTTCTTCCTATTTTTAAGTGGAAGAATATTGATAAAAGGTATGACCTTTTGAAGGTTGAAAGATCAGAAAAGTGGCTCATCAAGGGTCTTGGAGCCAGTGTCCACGACAAGTGATCCATATAGTTCAGTCTAGTTACAAGGCCCTGAACAAAGACTTGAAGGACGTAAGCTAGTAGTAGTGGAGGAAGGAAATCATTCACCTGCTAAACTACATTTGGAAGTGTTACCAGCAATACTAGTGATAGGTCTATTTCCCAAAATGATTAGGGAAAAAAGAAAAAGAACCTATGTGTTCTAAAATATTTTAGCAGCTCTCTTTGTGGTGGCAAAGAAGTAAAAATTGGGGGGATATCCATCAGTTGGGGAATAGTTAAACAAATTGTGGTATATGTTCATGTTGAATATATTACTCTGCTGTAAGAAAGGATGAACTCAACCATTTTAGAAAAGCATCGTGAGAACTCCATGAAATAATGAAGACCAAAGAGGACATTGTATACAGGAACAGCAATGATGTTTTAAGAACAACTTTGAGCAACCAAGTCATTCTGATGACTATAAATACTCAAGTTAACCTTAAAGATTCTATGAAAGAAGACACTGTATGAATCCAGAAAGGGATATTACTGTGGTGTAGGAAATGATGAACTGGTCAATTTAGAAAAACATGGAAAGACTTGCAAGGACTTATGAAGGAAGATGCTATGCACCTTCAGAGAAACCGACGATAGGTAGAAATTAGCGTACTGTGGTCTTACCTATATGTATGAGTGTATATGTGTACGTTTATAGATCTCTATATGTGTATATACTATATATGTGTGTATATACACACACACACACATATTTCTCTGTGTGTGTATCCATTGCCTTCTTTGGGGGGGAGGGGAAAAGAAAGTTAAAAACTGCACAGCAAAAAACAAAAGAAAACCAACAAACAAGCAAGAAAAAACTGGGCAGTTTGGAAAACAATGTATAATATTTGTTACATAGGTTTTCTTGAAATGGAAATTCATTGTTTTATATTGAATCCTCCCTTATGGTCTGCTGTGTGTGTGCTAATGTTTGTTTCTTTCCTCTCATTTTGTATTTAAGTGCAAGATAAAAAAATTACCAAAAAGAAATAAACCATAGAACTGGAGAAAAAAAAGAAAGAAACTTACTTTCAAGCTTCCTTGAGAAACAAGTTTAAAATAATAATAGTCTTTCTAATCTGCCATAGCAAACAAATGAGGGATAACTGAACATCAGTAGCCACTTCAAAGCAAGTTATTAAACATGGCTTTTTTCCCTCTAGAACTCCACTTGACAGTGGCTATTTCTAGTCTATGAGGCTGTTGTCATCAAAGTCAATAACTGGTTGCTGTGAAGCCCACCTGCTCTGTATAATTATGCCAAGGACACACTCTATCACCTGATGCAAAAGACATAATTCTCAGTAAAACAGAACTTTCTTTACCTTTTTTTTAGCTTTTTTTTCTTTTACCGTGTGAAATACGCCCAGTCCTAAATTACTTGACCACAGGAGACAAATGCACAATGATCAATACAAGGCGACAGTCAACCACAGGGGTTTCTCTTACTTTTCTACAACTAAACTACCAGAATTTAGAAACAAACAAGTAAAATAAAACAAACAAGAAACACCTGAAGACCATCACGGACTTGAACAAGCTGCCATTAGATTTCACACCTACAGAAATCTAGGGAAACTTTTCCACCCTTCCAGGCAAGCCTTGTGATTGAGATACTTCCTGATCCAGGAAGTATGCCTCAATCATGGAATTTAAACAAAGTCTTCCTGACATCAAGGCAAGCTCTGTATCCACTCCTCCACCCTCCTAATTGTATTTACTGAGTTGATGGTATATAAATCTCCATTTAGGGAAAGTTTTTATTTTAGAGTTCCCCCTATGGTCTTTAGCCACAAAAGAAAATTAAGCTAAGTGACTGACATAGAACTGAAACCAGGTGTGTTCTCTAATAGAACACTAACTAGCTACAGGCTAATTACTCCACAGAAGGTTGTGGGAATATAAAGATAGATTGGAAGTGAACTTTGCTCTCACAGAGTTTATAGACTGAAAGAGAGCAAATGACATTTTCCTAAACTAAAAATGTTACCAGGAGATTTATGATAAGAACATAGGTGATTCTTTTGAAAGAACAATCAATAACACTTCTGTCATAGGATTATGAATCTCCAAGTTATATATTTCTTTTCGAGCATCCCCAGTCCCTGGGGATTCAACTTCAAGTCTTATGGCAGCTTATAGAAACAGTTTGCTTCTGAGAGACTACTATGAAACAATAAACAAGAACACGCTGAGGCAAGACCATATCCATCTTTCTACATACACTTGGATACTTTCTCCTACTTCCCGTAGAACGAATGGTGCCATATTTTTGACAATGGTCAATAAAAATCGTGTACATTTAAAATATTGTTGAAAACCTCTATGTCCTCTGTTTTCCCTGTATTTTCTTATGTTAAACTACTTTGAGTGTATAGTCCTTAGTAAAAAGGCATTATACTCTACTAGTCTAAGGATTAGACAAAAAAACCTGAAAGCTTGTAAATTCTGTTTTATTCTTTGTACTTGAGCAAAGAACTTGGCCTCTGTTCCTCAGGATATTCTAGGTTTAAGAAATAATTTGAATACCTTAGAGTAAGGTGATTGGTATCATAGACTGCTGAGAAGTGTCTTATTTGGATTTCAAAATCTTTTCCTGTCAAAGTTAGCAGGTTTCAAATTTTTGCCATAGGTACAAATGATACTCATGTTTTCTTTATGTGAAAAATTTGGAAATCTGCTCTCTTGGAATTTTCGGAAGTTTCAATAAAACACTCTTCTGTTCCTCTTCTATAATGAATGTTTTTATATGAATTTCCTATATTAGGAAAGCTTCTATAGGCTTATTTTAGATGCATATGTGTGACAGAAATATGAAAAAAAATGAGATAAAGAGTGAATTTAAAAGATAAATTATAATCATTAAAAATCACATGAATACACAGATACAAATATATAAGAGACATTGGAGGAAAATAGGTGTTGCATTCCAAGTGTGGAGGTGTCTGCACCTTGCTGTAAACCTTTTGTAGAGAGGGCTGTCAATATACAGTAATTTTTAAAAAATCAACGAATTTGACTAGGTAGTCCTTTGGTTGGGATTCTATGACATGGGGATCACAAGAAGGGAAATGGCACTTATATATGCAAAAAAGAAATCACAATTTTACAAGAGCAGAAAAAGTAGCAAGTATTTACATGCCCAAGGAAATTGAGGAACAAATTGTTTCATGGAATGCCATAATCATTATCGTCACCTACTAGCCAATCTACTGGAGAGGAATCTCATCATTAGCCTAACACATAGTCTACCGAAGCCTTTTCAAACATTTGAGAACCAGCCAGAGCTGGCACTTCACTGCCCTACTTTATGATATACAGAGTCACCTCAATTTCAAAATGAAAGAAAGTAAACTCTTTGAAAGCAGAAACAGCTTCATTTTTGTCTTTAGTGCCTGGATATTGCATAAATATAAAATGACTGCTGACTGATGAGGCATCAGAATAGGACTTAACTTATAGGAAAGTATGATAATGAATTCTATCTAATAAATGAATTCTATCTAATCTGGAAAACACACTAAAATTCGAAAAGATATAAAAAGAAACTGAGACTGATTGGGGTTATGCTAATTAGTTCTGCTAAACTCTAGAAAATTCTACACTCTATTATTTTAACTCGATGGAAACTTTTTCTGGTCTAACCCCATATGGGGTCACAGAAAAATTGGCCACAGTAAAACTGAATGTCCAATGACCGAAAGTTACTTAAAAGTCAGATGCACGATGAATCTGTGGTGTTTCTGTCAGTGCCTGCCTGTGCTGCATCAGTTCTGAACAGGCAGCATATGCATTTTACAGTACACGTGCCCTCAGGACATGCAACACCAACAAATGCTGCCTAAAGGCAAAAAGGGTGTTAAAGAAGCCCTCCCCAGTACAAAGGGTACATCAATATTACAAGGATTTTTGTTGTTGTCCTTCAGCTGTGTCCCACTTCTTATGATTCTGTATAGGCTTTTCTTGGCTAAGATGCTGAGGTCACTTGCCATTTCTTCAGCAGAACAGAAGAACAGAGGTTAAGTGACTTGCCCAGAGTCACACAACTAGTAAGTGTCTAAGGCTGGATTTCAACTCAGGTCTTCCTAATTTCCTGAGCCATCTAGTTCAGTGTCAAGGAAGGGTAAAGCTTAAGATTTTTTTTTCTCCATGATTCATACTTAACTGGGGGCCACTTGTCTTTCTTTTCACTGATCCCTTCTCACTTTGCTACAATTTTATTTCCCACTCCCAGGCTACCAATTCCCTATGCCGTTGCCACTGTGGAACCTCACTTAGACCTGTTCACCCCTGAGATATCCCACTCCTGTCCATTTTCTTCCTTCTTCTTTACGCATTATCAAAACTTAATTGTCTTGCAGTCCATTCCCTAAAAATCCTAATTTCTGTTGTGTGACGTCTATGGAATCCAAGGAACACATTTTCAAATGGTTTAATATGCCAGTACTGTAGAATATTAATTTTATCTAAGTCTACTGAGAATACTCTAAGAACCTCAGGGAAGGACTGTCATGTTGGGAATCCCAGGCTGATGGGGACATACTTTTGAGTAGACAAGTCAGTAGTGCAAGTATGAAAGGACACATAAAAGTGTTACTTGGTGCCAGAATGACAGATACCACTGAGTCATTGATGGGGAAAGTTGGGAAAGTTGATCCATGTGTGAGGATATGAGGGGGGGTGGGAGAGAGAAAGGGAGGGAGGGAGGGGGAGGGGGAGGGGGAGAGAGAGAGAGAGAGAGAGAGAGAGAGAGAGAGAGAGAGAGAGAGACAGAGACAGAGACAGAGACAGAGACAGAGACAGAGACAGAGATGGAGAGAGAGAATGAATCTAGGCCAGGGTCTGGAAAGTAAAAGTCATATTTGGTGATCAGCAGAATGAAAACACATGTATGTAATCTGAAGTGGATGCAACCTGAAACTAAACATCAGAGCTGGATTGCTAGTAGACAAGCCAGCATAAGAGTACTTAATGAGGACCAGGAAAAAGAGTGGGTCAGAGAATAGGTAGACATAAGGCACTGGAAGAACACAAACACGAGAAGGTAAAGATTACCAAGTCAACAGTCAGGATCAAGAAATTGCTTCAGGAGTGAATGAATCAAGGTAAGGACAGACCAGGTTTCACATGGAAAGAGAAGGTAGTTAATAATTAAGATGGGTATCTAGCTACTTTTCTAAGTGACTACTGCCAGTGTAGATAGATAGGCCTACTACAATTTAATAAACAGGGGTAGGTACATGGTTTAAAGAATGTAGACTGTAACCTCAGGTCATTCTGCCAAGTTTGGGACATTATACTACTAGCTATTGGTAGTTGGACACATTTTGTACAAGAGGGAAATGCTTTCCATGGTCATTTTACTTTTTCTTTTTTTTTTCTCCTCACAATAAACTAAATTTGTCCAAACCACGTCTTCCATAAGACTATGATATTTCTTGTTGAGCTAGACACTTTTTTCTTTAATATCAGGTAGACAACTTCTATTTACACAAACTCATTGCCCTACCCTTGAAGCAACTATATTTGAAATTGTAATGTTAATGGGATTATAAGATCTTCCCAGCCTATTAATAAGCCTCAAGTGGAACACACATTGGAATGATTTGTCTAAGGAGGAGCTTGCTTAGGGGGAGGCTTGCTTATAGGAAGGTTTCCATACCTTTTGGTACTAAGTTGATGAGGCACTGAGTCATGAGGGTTGTATTGTCTTCTGGCTGTGAGAAACATATATATACTCTGGGTTGGTATTTTGCTTTGGGGGTTTGCTTATGAGAAGGACCTTGTGATTCAATGGTCAAGACTCTGAGTAGATGTATGTTCCGACTCCCTGTTTGCTCAGAGGTAAAGACTCTCTCCATCTAGTGGTGTAGGTGAAGTATATAGTAATAGTGCTTTGGTTCAGGCAGTTAAGAGCCCTGTCCATTGGTCTTTATGCCAATTTCTCTGTTTGTATTTTCTCTGAAGTTCAGAGGGCTAACTTTTCCCCTGAACTAGTGAATGTAATTAAGGAAGACTGTTCCTTTAAATTTGCTTTTCTTAGGAAAGCATATTTAAGAACCCGTGCTAGTAGGCCATCCTGGGTGTGCTAGGGTGTTTGCTACGACAGAAGTCTAACACAAAAAGAATACCAGATCTGCAATCAAGAGACAAGGTTTTGAAATCTGATTTTCTTGCTAGTTTTGTGGCCTTGCACTTTACTTCTTTATCTCTCTGTATCTCATTTTACTCATCTGACAAATGAGGGGTTAGGCTAGATTTTTTATTGTCATTTTTTCAGTCATTTCAATGGTATTCAACTCTTCATGAGCCCATTTAACATTTTCTTGGCAAAGATACTAAAGTAGTTTGCCATTTCCTTCTCCAGCTTATTTTATAGATGAGGAAATAGAGGCAAAGAAGGTTAAGTCACTTGCCAAGGCTTACCCAGCTAGTAAGCATCTGAGATCAGTGAGTCTCCCTGACTCCAGACCTGGTGCTCTATCCACTGCGCCACCTAGCTTCCCTAGATTAAATTTCATATGTACACATATGTGTGTAAAAATATGTATGTATGCATGCATATACACACATAA
Source organism: Notamacropus eugenii (assembly GCF_028372415.1). Lineage (NCBI taxonomy): Eukaryota > Metazoa > Chordata > Mammalia > Diprotodontia > Macropodidae > Notamacropus > Notamacropus eugenii. The sequence goes on along the minus strand of NC_092874.1, from coordinate 60,767,388 downwards.
AATATATGCATGTATACATATATTTTTTTTTCCTTAGAGGCAATAGGAATACACTGGAATGTACTGAATAGGGGTCTGACATTATCACATTTGTGCTTCAGGAATATTATAGTTTGATATGTGTGAAGGATAGATTGAAGGAGATCATTTATAACATGGATTTATAATAACAAAAATATATTTCCATTTGTCTATAGCACTTCAAGGCTTCAAAATGTATTCCCCTCACAAGGGAATTTTTTTTTCTTTTTGTATTTAAAAAAGAGTATTTATTTTTAATTTTTTCTCCATGTATTTTAAAGATAAGTAAATTAAGGCCTAGAGATTCAACCATATAAACCAAATTCTAGTCGGCCTTGCCCCCTATTATGTTATTCTGGGAATGCTCCCTAAACATTTATGCATTTGTTTCTTTATTTTTTTCTTGTAGGTCCACGCGGTTCTGTGATTTCGCCAACTTAGAGAACCCTTGATTACTAATATTGTCAGAGAATAGTGTCCAATTAGAAGAAAAAAATCCTATTCTTTAAGGAATTCAAGCACATTACTTATGGGCAAAATCTAAGTCCTTTGAAGATGTCCCTATTAGTTGTCTCAGTAAGCTTTCATGTAATTATAATTTTTTATATCTTAATTTCCTATTCTATTACACTGAAGTGAGGGAAGTAACATAATTGTATAATTAATATATATTGCATAGATAGGTAAACAAAACAATAAGAAAATAAAATTCAGGTTTTTGGTATCTTTCTTCAGGGTACAGGGAGAAAATCTATAAGGCCCATCTCTCTCAGCATCTTCCCCTACTCTTTATTAAATGTACAGGAGGAAAGAGGCAAGATGGCGGAATAAAGTAAACATTTTTGCCCAGCTCTCACAACACACTCCCTCTATATCAACTTAAAAAATACACCAAATTGAATTCTGAGTAGGAAAGCCAACAAAAAGTCATAGTGTGTCATTTTTTTCCAGCCAAGAGCAGTTTAGAAAGACATAAAGAGAGGTCTACAGACTCTGTGGTAAGGGAAGGTCAAGAGTGCTACTGAACCAATAGTGCTGATGGCACTTGGCTGCAGCAATGGCAGTGCAGTAGCAGCTGGGCACAACCCCTCTCCCAGGGCCAGTAAGAGGTCTGAACACATGGGCAAAAGTAGATTCCAGGGGACAAAGAGGAGCAAAAGTACTGATGAAAATAAGTCCTTAAAAATTAAAACTGACCATATGTTAAAAGGACAGAACCATACTGAAGAAAATAACTCCTTGAAATAAAAATTCAGCAAATGTACTACTAGTGACATGTTATTTGGGAAGTTGACTCTCTATGAAGTTCAAATTTTATTAGAACACCAAAAAATAATATAACTAAATATGCCCTTGAGTTTGCCTTATTGGAAAGCACAAGTTGCTACTAGATTCAGAGAACGATGGTTATATCTTCTTTTAAAAAAAGTCACATCCCCATAATTTTTCCATGGCATTTATGTCTGCTTCCCTTTCCCTTACCTCATAGTCCTGCCACAGAGTATCATAGGATCAAGATGTTAACCACCATGCCCATCTGTGGGTATGCCAGATCCTGCATTTATATCTGCTGGTTTACCAGATGGTGAAGAATCAGTACCATTTGTGGTGAGCCAACTTCACAGCAGGTCAGCTCTGCCTTGGCAAAGTCGACCAGCACTTTGCAAGCATTATGCTTTTTTGGGTTTTACAACAGCCCAATGAGGCAGGTACTAGGAGATATTATTATCCTCCTTTTAAAGATAAGGATGTTGAGGCTCGGAGTGTTTAAGTGATTGCCTGTGGCTAAAGAGCTAATAAGTTTTGGAGGTGGGATTTGAAAAGATGCTATTCTGACTCCAAGTCTATCACTCTGCTTATTAAACAAATAACTGCAGAGAGGAGTGGGAATCCAGAAAAGAATTGAAGGAAATCTTAACTTCATTCTAGAACTTCTATGATTCTGAGAAAGTATTTACTGAGAACTGCTTGGCTTTTGGTTGTAAAAAGTTATTCAGTCATTTTCAGTCCCTTTTGACTCCTTGTGACCCTATTTGGGGTATGCGTAGCAGAGACAGGAGTGGTTTGCCATTTCCTTCTCCAGCTCATTTTATAGATAAGGAGAACGAGGCAAACAGGGTTAAGCCACTTGCCCAGGGTCACACAGCTAGTAAGTGTCTGAGGCCAAATTTAAACAGAAGATGAGTCTTCCTGACTCAGGCCTGGTGCTTTATCCACTACATCATCTAGGTGCCAAGTGTAAGAAACCATTCCCTTAAACTAAGAAGCTTTATAACTAAAAGTTATACTTTGAGTTCCTGTGTGTGAGCAGCTCTCAAAATATCTATACCAGGGGTCATATGCAAGTATTTGCTCAACATGGAAATATCCTATGTCACACCTCTCACACCATTTTGGAAACCAAACTTTTTTCTTTATTTATGACTTTATAAAGTTTTAATAAAATTAAGAGAAACCTGGAGCAGTTTCTGAACAGGATTAGTATGAGATTTAAATGGAATTCATTCTATCTCTCCCTTTCTCTCTGTCTACACACACACTCACACACACACACACACACACACACACACAATGGGGGCTCTGGTCAGTTATGCCAAGGCTGGACATGGGCTAGTAACCATCCCCTATCACATATAAAAAGTACTTTGTAAATTTTAAAGCATTCTATAAATGTCAGCTATTATCATTACAGAAAACAGCATGAGATCACAGATAGGACAGAGGAAAAAAGAGTCATGGATGCCAAGAGGGGAGACAGCAGTAAGAAAGCAGAAATGAATAACCATACTATGGTACAGAAAGGATGAGGATGAGACAGGAGATTAGTCCTTTGAATTAGTTATAAAAAGGCTGTATAAGTAACCTTTGACAGATAGTTTCAGTAAATAACCATATTCTGTCAGCCCAATGAAAGAAGTAAAGAAATCAATAGGTACCGAGGAACTGGCTGCAATGAGTATGTTTTATTTTTTTCTAGGCATTTAGCAGTGAGGAGATGACCATGACATGAATGAATAGTAGAAGCAATAAAAAGGATTTTTTTGGAATATATTCCACCCAAGGTCTGCATTCAATGCAGAGAGGTAGGTAAGTGCAAACTGAGTTTAAGAAAAAGCTCGTGGTCCAGTTTGACTGGAATATAGTTGTATATAGATGCAGCGGAAGGTAACAGAGAGTAGAAAAGTAGACTAGAAGGGCTTACATGTCCATGTATATTTGATTACTATAGGCAATAGGAAATCATTGGGGATTTCTGAGCAGCAGAATGACACAGTGCAACTGGAATTGTGGGAAGATAAATGATACAAGATACCTCAAGTATCTTCTGGAATCCTTTCAATATGGAGTTTGTTGCTTTTAAACATCACTATTCCAATTATTTCTGATTTAAAAAAAAATTCTGCTCTCTGTAAATGTGTAAAAAAAACTACATAAAAAGTGAGATTTTCACCATAATGGTCTCTATTTCTAATACCAAAAAATACTCTAAAACTTTTGTTTTTATTTAAAATATTTTTACGTCACTTACATTCCCCAATGTATTCTTCTTCCCTCCATCTCCCAGAATGTCATTCTTTTTAACAAAGGATTTTTTTAATAGCAGAGAAAAAATAGCTATTCAAACAACATATTGAAAAGGTCAGGTGTTATATTAAATATTCTTGAAAATGTTTCTTAAAGGAGTATTTGCTTTGGAATGAGATGCCTATTTTAAAGGCCAGCTCTGCCATTTGTTTTCTTACTTGTCATGGACAAGTCCTTTACCTCTGTGGGTCTTGGTTTTACCTTGGTTGAATTAGATAATCCATAAGGTCCCTTTTAGGTCCTGAAGTCTATACATCAATGAAACATGTCAATCACCACCAAACAGAGAAGTGAAGGACTCAGAGTAGAGACTGAAACTGTTTTCTTTCTATTTATAGATAACCTGAAAATATATTTTGCATGAATATACATGCGTCTGTGTGTATAATATACATACAAATATATATATATGTATGTACATATACATATATATATATAAAATAAATTTTGTTTTTCTTGCCTTCTCATTGGGTAGGGAAGGGAATATGAAATTTAAAATAGAAAAAATTACAAGAGCTTCTCTGATTAAAAATAAATAAAATAAAATCTATGAGTCCAAGTTTGAAGTAATGTAATTTCACCAAAAAAATCAGAAGGGGAAAATGTATCCAAAAGGATCCAGATGCATTTTGAGGTGGACTCAGTAAATGTTCACAGCCAGAGACTCAAACTGCCTTAAAGGGAAGCATTTGCTGAGCTGCAGCTATATAAATCTATCACTGCATCTGTTCACCATCATTCCCAACACTTTTGTTATTAGATTAAATTGCTTTGTGCCCCTTGCAGGTATCATAAAGAGACAACTGAAAAAAAAAAAGGAGGCATCTGTTTCTTGCTTGATAACAAATAGGAAAACAAAGTGTCCCTTGCAGAAATTGACAAAATGCTGAATTCTAGTTCCTGGGCATTTCAGGACACATCAGCCACTGAGACCTAAGAAGAGACAATTGTAAGCAGTAGGTCTCTTTACCAGCATCTAATCCTCTTATGGATAATGTTTCAGAATAACAGTTACTTTTCAATACTTTTAGCCATAAGAATTCTTTGCTAAACACTAGCTGTCATTCCCTCACCATGCTATTTTCCTTCCCAAGCACAAGACTACAAGTTCTCCTCAGTCTGGGGACACTGTGGTGAAAAATCAATTTCAGATACTTTGGAGGGCTTTCTCGGCATGTACTGTAAATCAGCACAAAACCAGTACAAAAGCATTAGTATTTAGAAAAAAATTCTAATCTTCCACCTTCAGGGTAATACACGAGAAATATAGATGAAGAGAAACCAAAAAAATCCTTAGATCTCCCAAGTCAGCAGTCAAAACAAACAAAACCAAATAAACAAACAAAATAAAACCTTACCAAATTTTCCCAGATTATGTGATTCTTTGCTACTGAGATAATTTTCATTTTATGAAAAATGAATCATGACTTACAAAGCTTTTGCCCTGGGAGTCTACATATTTTATTTCCATATTCGATACAGGCATTCTATACATTGAAGGAATGCTCAGAGAGAGTACACAATTATTAGTAAAAGAACTCTTATGAGACAATGCATGGAGAGAGAATATGCGAAATATCAGAAATATCATCATCATATTCTATAATTACCTATGCTTTTATTTTTACTCAGTTTCAAATAAATTTCTGATTCTGATGAGAGGCCACATGGCGTAGTACATTGAGAACTGAACTTGAGTCAGAAGAAACTGAATTCAAATTCTATTTCTGACACTATGTGATTAGGGCAAATCCCTCCACTTCCTTGAACCTCAGTTTCCTCAAATGTAAAATGAAAGAGTGGCATATATGCCAGAGAATTGGTGTGAGGCTCAGCTGATATAATGTATGTAAATATTTGGATAAATATCAGCTATCATTATGGAAAAAGAGTTCAGTATTCCAATTCTGAAATCTCAGTTTAAATCCTAGTTCAGCCACTTACTATGACATTAAGCAAGTTCTTTTACCAACTGAGACTGTTTTTTCATTTGTGAAATGCCAAATAATAGCTTAATGAAAAATTATTAAATTCCTACTGTGTGCTAAGTACCTTGCTGAAATGACACAGGAATGCTCAGATACCATTCTCTCTGGGGAGACAATATTTGTGTTTCTCTGTGTGTATATATGCAAACACATATGCGCGCACACACAGTAAATATAATACAAAATGTCTATGGGAAGGGAAGGGGTAAAGCAATAAATATTTATATAGCACTTACTATGTATCACATAGTAGCCATATATATGTATATATATATATGTATATACATATATATGTGTGTATACATATATATGTATATACATATATATGTGTGTGTGTGTATGTATATATATATATATATATATACATACACACACACACACACACACACAGACACACACACATATGGTTGGTTGGTTGTTGTCCTGTGTCTTCGAAGAGGACCAAAATGACATCACCATGATAAAGTGAAATTTCAGTGTGTCTGATTGTGCCTGATCAGACCAATACAAGCCCAGAATGCTCTACCACAGGTTGAGTACAGACAGTCCATGTGAATATTTGGGGTGGATATCCCAAATTTGCGCATCCTGTGTTTACTTTGTGCTGTCTCAGTTCTGTTTTGCTCAAAGAGCACAGCACCCTTTCTGATGTGGGCGTGCCATGCTGAGCGGTCCTGTGCCAGTGTCTCCCATGTTGCATAGTCAAATCCAAAGTTCTTGAGAGAGACTTTGACAGTGTCATTGTATCATTTCTTCTGGCCCCCATGTGATCTCCTGCCCCAATTCAAGTTTTCCATAAAATAGTATTTTTGGCAACTTTTTGGCAAATAGAGGATAAGTGATTTTTCCAGAGTTAGATGCATAGTAGGTATAAGAGGTTTTTTGAAGCTACTAGTAGCTAAAGGAATCAGGAAAGGGATTCTGTAGAAAATGACAAATGAACTATGTTTGCAAGTAAATGAGGGAGACAGAAGCAAAGATGATGAGGGAAGTGCCTACCAGGATTGTACAAAAAACAATGTTCTATGCAAGGAGTGATAAGAAGGTGAATTTTGCTGGACTGATATGTGCATGAATGATATGTAAGAAAGTTGGGAAGGCTGATTGGGGCCAGGTTGTGAAAGGCTTAAAATGCCATACCCAAAAGTTGCCATTTGAATCTAAAGGGCATCTTTGGGGGATAACGATATCTGGATGACCTATCTAAAGAAATTGACGAGGATCAAATGAGACAGAAAATTGTCTATAAATGTTAGTTTATAAAATTATTGAATTCATTAGAATAAAATATTACTTTAAACAAGTGAGGTTCATTTAGAGAATGAATATTCATTTACCATATTTTCTAAAAAGGTAAAGCTCAAAAATGCATGATAGTCTACAGAAGAAAATAAAATTAGCTAAGACTAGATGTCTCTCCTGAGGCTAAAAAGGTTACTCATTGTTAAAGCAGTTTATATTTGAGCTTATTAATAAATTCAGAACATGCATAAACTATCGCAACAACTAAAATCACAGAAAATTAACAAAATTAAGACCCTGGAAAGGAGTCTAAAGGTATTCGCCACATGACCCTAAGATGGATGGAATCAAACTGATATCATTAAAAAAAAAAACACCTTAGCTGAAGTTTTCTTTTTTCCTTTTCATAATACAAATAATTCAGTTCCAAATTCATAGCCTAATCAATTTAATGGTAGCAAGTTCCTTTAAATGAAACTATCAGAGATGATGTGCTAGACATCTCTCTCTCTCTCTCTCTCTCTCTCTTTTTAATGAGAAGCTGTGCTGGAGATTGAGAGATCATCAGATCACAGGTTTAGAGAAGAAAACGGCATCAAAGGCCATCCAGTCTGACTGTTTCCTTTTATAGGTGAAGAACCAAGATCCAGAGAGGTAGGATTAGGGTTATAACAACTTGTCCAAGGTCATACGGGTGTTACAAAGTGGTAAAGTCAGGATTCAAACTCTAGTCCTTTAATAACTTGTTCAATTCATTTCTATTGTCTGGTACTACATCTCAGGAACTATTTGTGAGGCTAAAGGTCAGTTTCTATTCTTCTCTTTAGAATTTTGCCTAAATTTCAAACTATGGTTTCAGAGGTCTAATTTATTGTCACTATTATCATTGTCAGATGAAATATTGACAAGGAATAGGGAGCCAATATATAAAGTGGCAACTGGTTACTGGCTCATCATGAAAGGTAAACCATGGTGTATCCATAATCTATCCCTGTCCAAAAGGGAATCAAATGGTGGTAGATATTCTGGAGAGTCCACATATCTATGAGCAGAATGACTCAGGCTCAGTTTAATATATCCTGACCAAATAACCTATTATACTAGTTGTCAGAGTAAATGGATCAAACAAAAGAGAACATTTGAATTGTAATAGGCCACTTTTTTTTCATTTACTTAGTGTTTAGGAAGAATATCTTTGATGATATAAAATAATTCCACTTTGGTTTTTACTCTGCTTTTGACACAGTTGGGTTTGGAATGATCATAGCCAATATTTAGATTGGCTTATGATTTTTTACTTTCCCTCCAAAGTATAACAGCAAAGCATTTACCATATTATCTCATTTAAATAAGTTAGATGAGGGAAGATGATTGTTTTACATTTTAAAAACAAACACTAAAACTACAAATATAACTCATCATATTTTAAGGACAATTCCCTTAACAGAAGATTTAATTCTGAGCATGGAAAGTGTGTTGAGTTTAGGCATGAGTCCCTAGAAAAGCAGTTACACAATCTGGAATTCACATCACTTCCCTGAAATTAACAACCTCAGCACACAATGGGCTTGAATTTGATGGAGTTACAATAAATGTTGTTCAAGAGTATTTTATTTGATTGAAATGGCCATGGCAGATACTGTCTCATTCAATCCAACCTTCTGAAAGATATCTTTTTTCCCCTTCCTTCTTTCTATGAACTTAACCAGCTAGAACATAATTAGAAAAAAATCTTCTAGAATTCAACATTTTGGTCACTTTTTAAAATAAAAAAAAGCTGACAGAAGACTGCCAACAAAAGCACTTAGGTGTGGAAAGCTGATAAGGGCAGACAGAATTGTTTTTCTTCTTAAAGGAAAGAAATGCCAAGCAGAGAATGGAAATTCAGAATAAAGAGAAACCTGGTCTAATGATGAGCAACTAATTGGATGAAATAGATGAAACTTTATTGGGCACTAGCTATCTTCAAACATTCCACATCATAAAGTGAAGCCATTATTTTTACACTGATAAACCCAGATAGGCAGAAATGGAAAATAAGTAGCATGGGAAAATAATCCCAAAGTTTGGGAATTCCAGTCATGTTTAGACAGAATCTATTAGATATACTATTAATGGAAGAGCATAATTATCTCATAACACTCATGATATTTCATAGCTCTAACTGTCTCAAATCCATTGCTTCTTTGATATTGTTGAGATGAAAGAGTTTTGAAAGTCACCATTAAAAAATCTTTAGAGTACCTGTTGACAATGCATTGAACATAATGGTATAATGAGAAGAAATTGACCTTTATGTTTTAGGACTTGAATACAAAAAAGTATTATTCTTAATGTTCTTGAAATATCATTCAGTTATAGTTATATACTTTTTGCTGATACCTTTTCATAAAGTAAATATCCATATATCATCACATAAATTATTAAAATAATAATAATTACATGTTGTTAGAATCAAATTAAATTTACATATGATTACATTCTAAGATGTTAGAAAAAAAGTTTTGAAATGAAGCAGTATGCAATGACTTTCAGTTTAAAATCTTGATCCATCTTGAAAACTTAATAGCCCTGACAGAGAGGTAATATGATATTGTGAGATTTTCAGTAAGAAAAGCTGGATTTTAATCTGACTCCTTTACTTACTATGGAATATTGGGTATAACCTCCCTAGAAATCCATTTCATCATTAAAATGTGGGATTGGACTAAAGAATATCTAAGATCCCTTTCAACGAAGTCAAAGGGTCATAGAAAGCATCAAGTAACTGATAGAATTAAGTTTTTAATGACAGATACCTCAAATGATTGCACCATGCCAAGTAGACTTTGTATTGAACTATATGATGAAAAAAATTCTCATTTTTACGAAAAAAAAGAATGTCTTTTATACTCAAAGAAAGTCAGGGTTGTTGGGGAAACAGAATGTAATCTTTCTAAGATTTTACAGGTTTTAGCTATAGATATGGAAGGGTCCTTAGAGGTCATTACACCTAACTTCCTTTATTCTATGGATGAAAAATCTGAGCCTCAGAAATACTAAATGGCTTAGTCAGAGTTTCGATCTTCACAAATGGTAGAGTTAAATTTTTCATTAAAAATTTTAAAGTTAGTTTTACATTACCGAGTTTTGAAACCAGATACCTGAAATGAAGGTATAAATGTTTTCAGTCATTTCAATGCCCAGAATGAAAACTGGGAGTAGGGAGGCCACTGTTTTAGAATTCTCATTACATAGACAGCTAGGTGGTGCAAGGGACAAGGGGAGAGGGAAGGGAGAGGGAGAGGGGAAGAGAAAGAAGGAGGAGAGAGAGGAGAGAGAACACATCATCTTTTTGATCAGTTTGAGAAGATTCTATAAGCTTACTTAATGAATCTGACTTATTTTTTTTCTCTCATTTTTCTGTGTTCTGGGTTCCTTATGAACTTCAAATAAATGTTTTCATAATAATCAAATGATAGGGGGCGGAGCCAAGATGGCGGAGTAGAAAGACGCACATACACATAGCTCCGAACCCACAACCCACAGATCGGCTACAGGGGAGTAACTCACGGTGAATTCTGCACCCAGAGGCCATGGAATATTGGAGCGAGGGAGATTTCTGTTCCGGAGAGACCTGCAAACCTCTCGTGGGGGGTCCTTCGCTCTGCAGACTGGGCGCCGGGACTGGGAGCAGAGGGCAGCCCTGCAGTGGCCGAGGCACCAAGAGGAAAAGATCCGACTGGGCTTCGGGGACGGGATCTCCAGTGGCCACGCGGGTCCCTCCACCCACAGAGGGACCTGCAAACCTCTCGCAAATGGTCCGTTGCACTGCAGACGTGGAGCCCAGCCCAGCCCAGACCTGCTGTTGCCACAGCACCAAGAGAAACAGACCCAAGCAGGCTTCAGGGACGGGATCTCCAGCGACCGCACAAGTCCCTCCGCCCACAGGTGACAGGGGTCAGTGAGAGAGTCTCTTTGGCGGGTCGAGAGGGGAGTGGGGTGCCCCCCTGATTCGGGCTCCCCCTGGGAGGTAGAAGCTGAGAGGCGGCTGCAGACAGGGGCTCCCGAAGCAGGCATCCATTGTGGAAGGTCTGTGCATAAAACCCCTGAGGGAACTGAGCCTGAGAGGCAGCCCTGCCCCAACCTGATCACCTGAACTTAATTCTCACACTGAATAGCAGCCCTGCCCCCGCCAAAAGCCCTAAGGCTGGAAGCAGCATTTGAATATCAGTCCCCAAACATTGGCTGGGAGGACCAGGAGGCGAGGTGGGTGTGAGGACAATATTCAGAGGTCAAGTCACTGGCTGGGGAAAATGCCCAGAAAAGGGAAAAGAAATAAGATTATTGAAGGCTACTTTCTTGGAGAACAGACATTTCCTCCCTTCCTGTCTGATGAGGAAGAACAATGCTTACCATCAGGCAAAGACACAGAAATCAAGGCTTCTGTGTCCCAGCCCACCCAATGGGCTCAGGCCATGGAAGAGCTCAAAAAGAATTTTGAAAATCAAGTTAGAGAGGTGGAGGAAAAACTGGGAAGAGAAATGAGAGAGATGAAAGAAAATCATGAAAAGCAGATCAGCTCCCTGCTAAAGGAGAACCAAAAAAATATTGAAGAAATTAACACCTTGAAAACTAGCCTAACTCAATTGGCAAAAGAGGTTCAAAAAGCCAATGAGGAGAAGAATGCTTTCAAAAGCAGAATTAGCCAAATGGAAAAGGAGATTCAAAAGCTCACTGAAGAAAATAGTTCTTTCAAAACCAAAATGGCACAGATGGACGCTAAGGACTTTGTGAGAAAGCAAGATATCACAGAACATAGAGAGAAGATTGGAAAAATGGAAGATAATGTGAAATATCTCATTGGAAAAACAACTGACCTGGAAAATAGATTCAGGAGAGACAATGTAAAAATTTTGGGACTACCTGAAAACCATGATCAAAAGAAGAGCCTAGACATCATCTTCCATGAAATTATCAAGGAAAACTGCCCTGAGATTCTAGAACCAGAGGGCAAAATAAATATTCAAGGAATCCACAGAACACTGCCTGAAAGAGATCCAAAAAGAGAAACTCCTAGGAACATTGTGGCCAAATTCCAGAGTTCCCAGGTGAATGAGAAAATATTGCAAGCAGCTAGAAAGAAACAATTCAAGTATTGTGGAAATACAATCAGGATAACACAAGATCTAGCAGCCTCTACATTAAGGGATCGAAGGACATGGAATAGGATATTCCAGAAGTCAAAGGAACTAGGACTAAAACCAAGAATCACCTACCCAGCAAAACTGAGTATAATACTTCAGGAGAAAAAATGGTCTTTCAACGAAATAGAGGATTTTCAAATTTTCTTGATGAAAAGACCAGAGCTGAAAAGAAAATTTGACTTTCAAACACAAGAATGAAGAGAACCATGAAAAGGTGAACAGCAAAGAGAAGTCATAAGGGACTTACTAAAGTTGAACTGTTCACATTCCTACATGGAAAGACAATATTTGTAACTCTTGAAACATTTCAGTATCTGGGTACTGGGTGGGAGTACACACACACACATGCACACACACACACATACATAGAGACAGAGTGCACAGAGTGAATTGAAGAGGATGGGATCATATCTTAAAAAAAAAATGAAATCAAGCAGTGAGACAGAAATATTGGGAGGAGAAAGGGAGAAATTGAATGGGGCAAATTATCTCTCATAAAAGAGGCAAGCAAAAGACTCATTAGTGGAGGGATAAAGAGGGGAGGTGAGAGAAAAACATGAGGTCTACTCTCATCACATTCCACTAAAGGAAAGAATAAAATGCACACTCATTTTGATAGGAAAACCTATCTCACAATACAGGAGAGTGGGGGACAAGGGCACAAGCAGGGTCGGGGGGAGGATAGAGGGGAGGGCATGGGGAGGAGAATACAATCCGAGGTCGACACTCACGGGGAGGGAAAGGATCATAAGAGAATAGAAGTAATGGGGGACAGGATAGGATGGAGGGAAATATAGTTAGTCCTATACAACACAACTATTATGGAAATCATTTGCAAAACTACACAGATTTGGCCTATATTGAATTGCTTGCTTTCCAAAGGGAAGGGGTGGAGAGGGAGGGAGCTAAAGAAGTTGGAACTCAAAGTGTTAGGATCAACTGTAATGTTCTTACCACTAGGAAATAAGAAATACAGGTTAAGGGGTAAAGAAAGCTATCTGGCCCTACAGGACAAAAGAGAAGACGGACACAAGGGTAGAGAGGGATGATAGAAGAGAGAGCAGATTGATCACAGGGGCAATTAGAATGCTTGGGTCTGGGGGGGGAGGGGATAAAAGGGGAGAAAATTTGTAACCCAAAATGTTGTGAAAATAAATGTTAAAAGTTAAATAAAAAAAAAATAATCAAATGATACATGGAAGAAAAAGGGAAAGTGCAAGTTAAGCAAGCTGGACAAACCCCAAAGGTTCATATCAACAAAGAGAAAATGAGAAAGGATTTATCTACCTAGCAATAATGCACACACATACATAGACTCGTTACTTTTAAAGTTCTGAATAATGTTTTTAAAATATTAAATTGGTGAAATGCTTATTTTCATTTTATATGTACCCTCTTTTGGAGGGCAATAGTACAGATATATGACTTCCTTCATCCAGGACAATTACAAAAGGACCAAATTTCCTCTATCAATTTCGATTTGCAACTGGTGTGCAGGGAGTTGCTGGGGCACAATATTCGTATATATCAGAGTCAGAAATTAAACCCAGGTCTTCATCCTTACTCTAAGGTGGTTAGCTTTCTGTCCACTATTTCTCACTGATTCTCATTAATTATTAATCCTTCACCACTTAAGAAACATAAAGTAACATCTATCTCTAGCTCCAACCTCTTCTATTTAATTTTTAGTTTTCTGCCCATAGGTAAGGATGTTTTCTTGTTTCATCTTTTTTTAAGAGGCTGTGGAAATTGATAATAAACTAATTAAAAGGCAAGGCTCCTCAAACCACTTTGCCAGAAGCAAAAATGGCATATTTAAATAATCGCTGTAATAGATTAAGCCAAAGTTTCATTGTGGCCTTCAGGCTATATCAGACTTGCAGACTAATCAGGTCTTACTGTAACCTCATTAGAGTCTAGCAAACAAAAAATTGAGCCCATCACTTAATTGTGGAATTTACTTTCCCTAAGATGCTTTGTAACAGCACCAAACGTTCCTCCATGATTAGAAATGAAAACATGGTTTTCTTAATCCTTGAAATAATAGAGGAATAGGAGCAGATTCTAGAAAGAACTATGCCATGGAGTACTGGATTTGCTTGAGAAGGTAACTCAAGTCTCCTCTCCCCTTTCAAACTAAGGTATCACATAAGAAAATTAAGTCAAAAACATATAGAATGATCAAATTGTGTGCCATCTTGGGGAGGGGGTTGAGCAGGTAGGTGGAGAAAATTTAAAACTCAAAAGCTTGTGGAACTGAATGTGGTAAACTAAAAATAAATATATTTTTAAAAAGCATGTAGAATGGATTAAAATAAACATGAAAATAAGCAACATATGTTTATAATGGAAGCCAGGGTTATATATACTCTATCTTTTAGTGGACATTGGCATTTACAAGTGAGTCTAGGATGAATAGAAAGCCCGTCCAGATGATTCCAAATAATCTCCCCAGCTCCCAACAACAACAAAATATTCTATCTACTACTAACTGTGCATTGTATAGGCCTAACTTTATGGTTCTGTTTATTTCACAAAAACTAAAACTTTGGATAATGTCTTATGTGGTCTGCTGGATATAATGATGCCAATTTCCCAGCTGTGCCATGAGTTACTGCAAATAGAGGAAGACTTTATGGGTCAACCCTGATCCATGCTCCATGAGTAACTTCAGACTATTAAAAATTGGAAGTCTTCCAGATATTTGGACTCCAGTGTGGTAAAACAGTCAAAATCAACAAATGAAGACATCCCAAATTACAGATGTCCATCTCATGATAAAGAGAACATGACTGATCGTGTTAATGATTTTATCACCAGCTCTAAATAAATCAGCACTCATTTTGAGAGAAATTTCTGTTCTTGATTTCTTGTTCTCTTTCACAGATTTAGACACAATCACCACCAAATCATTTACTGGGAGGAAGTCAAGCTCTTAACAGGAGAATGGAAGAGTTTTTACAAATAAAAAATCTTGACAAAGAAAGGAAAATGTTGAAGATTCTTACTCTACAAAGTAAATCAGCATTTGCCATGATTAGAGTACAAGTGGCTATTCAGCTGCCTCTGCTCACTACCTCTTGTATAAGCCTTCCTCTGTAAAAATCAGTACGATTGCTATATTATAGATAACGTCTACAAAATATAAACATATTTAAACATTTTCAAAAGGAATAATGGAAGGCACAGGTTACAGGACCTTGGTGGGAGAACTTGATGTGGGAGGAATCATAGTGGGTGGAAACTGAGTGGAAATTCAAAAAAGAAGTAGATAAGCATCAGTAAATCATTAAAAAAAATCCTCATGTTGATTATAATGCCTATCAATGTAGATTCAACACTGGAGAAGAAGAAAAGTAGTTAGAAAATGGTTCTAACAAAGACTTGGGTAGCCTTCACTGAAGCTTTATACCCCATATTGTGTTTTTCCTGCTCCTACCACATAGGGATTACTTTTTGTAACTTTAACATGGGAATCTTTTGGTTTCATTTTAGTCTCTGGGAGAGTTCCTGCTAAGGTTTTGTTTTGTTCTTAGAGATGAAATTTTTAGAAGTTTTTCTTTTTTCACTTTTATCCCTTAAGGAAATTCTCTCCACAGAAATTTTTGTCATAGTTGGAAGCTTTTCATCTTTTTGCTTTAGAGGATCTGAACCAGTTATCTAAGTAAGGTGTTTGGTAACCAATTCGTTTTGTGGTAAGATAGAACTAAACTCTGCTGTTTCCTCCTTTCTACCATCTTGGCCCAGTGCAGCCAGCATTTAATGAACAAATGATGTGGCCATGCTCATAAACAGAACTGAACTTAAATTAATTCTAGTCAAATTTCTTCTTATATAATTTCAAAATGGTCAATTGACTATCACAGAGGTGGGGAATGTTATCACTGATGTTAAGAGATGATCAAAGAGCCAACAATGACATGGTCCCAGAATAGAGAAAGACTTATGTGGAAGAGTTATTCCTAGAGACATTTGATTCAAGACCCATATTGATTATGAAAACTATACTCCCAACAAAGTATTTGCTTTCTTCTCCATTTATATTATGTGTGCTAGATACATATGTGCAAAAATTGGCCCATCTTGTGATATCATTAGTGAAATATTTCCTAATGACAGGTTCCTAACGTAACTTTTAATTCTCCATTCTACTTAACTCTAACAAAATCAGCAAATCTCAGATTTACAAAAATCAGAAAACATTTAGTTTAACTGTAGCTACAGGAAGTACTTCTACAAGAGAACCGAAAGTTATCAGAAATTTTTACTGAAGTCTGCCAAAGAGCAGGAACTCGCAACCTTTGAAAGCATTTTTTTTCTCGTAATGTACGTATTGTCAGGAAGGAATGTTTTGCTTAAAATCAAGACTAAGTTTGTTTCTTCTCATTTTTGCCTATGGGCTTAATTTTTCCCTCTGAGGTCAAACAGTATAGAGCTAAATCCATCTATGAGAATAGATATCATGTTCATCTTAAGTCTTCTCTGTTCTCAGCACCCATAGGTCCTTCCAATGTCAGCAATTTAAAGCCCTTTCCTATTTTTTTTTCCCTCCTCTGGATGCTCTAGATAAAATATGGCACCTAAAACTGACTATAATATGCCAGATGTGTCTAGACAATGGCTATGTATCCCAGGACCAAGCCCTTTCTATTCCTGGAAATCGTGAATTTCCCTAAAATATCCATAGACTGACCTTACTTCCTTAGCCACCATACTACATAAACAACGTGCTTTGAGCTTTTAAGACCACTAACACAATGGATTTTTTTTCCAGCAAACTGTGCCTACAACATTCCTCTTCCACGTGTGGCCTTCCCCTTTGTTGTGGCTTTAATGAGGTCATTTTCTGAGGTTTATACTTTCCTTGGACCAAGAACAATGCTTTGATCATTCCTTTGTGCTTAATAAACATTTGCTCAAAGAATCAATCCTGAGCTTTGACACAGTAATTTAGATTCACCAAATTCTGTGGAAAACTTAAATTGTTGATGATTTGTAAGTCCTTGATGCTATCGCAACAGATCCAACAAATGCCAAAGATCTTTATTTAACCTTTGCCTTTATGTGAACAAACAGAATTTCAGAGTGAACTAACTACATAGTGAACATGGTAAATGTGAAAAACTAGGCAATTTGAGTCTCATACCTATTATTTTGCTGGAATTATCTGAATAATTATCTCAGCCCTCCTCATCTTCTCCTCCTTTTACATGAATGTGGGGAAAAAATTCTTTCCCCCCTCTTCTATCCATTATTATAATTGGTGGTAGAGTTTAACCATGTTCAAATAGTCTAAGGATTTATAAAATGCTTTAAGACTTCTAATACAAACTTAATGCTTGACCTGTATTATAGGATTTAAGATGCTGCATTTTAGAGGGACTATATAGGCAGCTAAGTGGTACAGTAGATAGAGAACAAGGTCTGGAGTTACTAAAACTCATCTTCCGGAGTTCAAATGTGGCCTCAGACAAATACTATCCATGTGACTTAACCCTGTTTGCTTCAATTTCTCATGAGCTGGAAAAGGAAATGGCACTCTAATATATTTGCCATTTGGGCTCATGAATATTTGAATACAACTGAACAATGACAACATGAACGTAAAAATATTATCTCAAAGTGGATGTAAAGAAATTGTAAAAACAGGAAAATTAAGTTTAGCTCTTAATTTTACCTGTATCAAATTTACAATAAATATAGTTCTTTCTGCAAAATTAACATCTTCTTTAACCACCTTCCTTCATTGTGTTATAAACAGAAATATATTTATGAAAGGCTCAGAAGAAACTTTGGCTTACTTTTTAATATATGAAAAAGGCAGGTTTTTTTTAAAAAAACAAATGAATACTTTCATTTTCTACCATCAGTGGACCAGAAAATGAGATGGCGAATATTTACAATTCATTTCGCACATAACTTATATGGGATGAAGATTGTGAATGCTAGAATGTCTAATAAGGAAGCATTTATATCGGAAGTCTATAAATAACTGACCTGACATTTATCTTTGATTTCATAATTCTAACTAGAGACTTGGACATACTGCTAAAAAAAGGAAGGTACTCTTTTAGAAAACTGTTATAGCTGTGATTCAAATATAATACGATTAAATGACTAGATTTTATAATTTCAACTGTCACCTGTCATGTGAAGATGAGAGGTAGTACCAATAATTCACTACACTTTTGTGATTTATATGTAACTTTAAATTATTGTGTTAAAAATGGACAAAGTAGACATCTGAAGTAAGTGGAAGATTAAAAGGTATAAAATAAGCTTTCCATTGATGTTGAGGGATGAGGGGAAGGAGACTGCAAAGTACATCTTCCAAAATGCTTATCTACATAGCTCATAATCATCAGAAAATTCAATCCACTCTCCATTTCCACTTGACCTTTATCATTATTATTTTTATTATTATTCAAAAAGAAAATATGAATAACGCATGGGAGCCTTCTCATCCTGGATGATTCCTCTGCCTCATTTGTTAGTAGCCCCAGGAAACTCATTTTAAAAAAAAAGGGCCCAGACAAGCACTATTCACTGTTTCCTTTCTCACTGGTCTCCACTCTGGACTCTCTGAACTGCTTTCTTCACTGCAGTCCACTGAGGCTATCTTCCTCCCTCACCACCATCTTTTCATCTTCCCTTAATGTATAGTCTTCCTCATCCAGAAGATAAGTTCCCTGAAGGCAAGGACAGTCTTATCTTTTTGCTTGCTCTTAAATTCCTAGAACTTAGCCTACTCTGGCTCAGGTTAAGCACTTAATAAAATTATTTATAGGGCTTTAGCCATGAGAAAGATAATTCATATTGAATGCAAAATGAGAAGTTATTAAATAGTCACATGCCAAGAGGGCTGTCCTAGTACCATGATACTCCCCAATCCCTTCTGCAAAGGCATCCCAACCAACTTCTGTTGAAGGTGGTTTTGTGGTTTCTCCAAGGAAAACTGAGCTCCTTGGAACATGTATTGGAAGTCAGGGGACCTCTATTCAAACATTGAGTTACATACTATCTGTGTACCCTTGATAAAGCACCTAACTTCTCTGTAAAAGGAGTGGGGCTGGGACTAGACAACTTCTGAGAGATCCATTCTGGTTCTAAATTTATGGTTCAATTATCAATCTGTTAATTCATATTTGAGGATACTTCCAAGAGGGAATAATTATTTGATGCAATGGCACTGCTTTCAGGATTAACTTGGGACAGTTCCCACCTAGAAACCTTTAGGGCAAATATCTTCATTGGGAGGTGATTTTAATTTGATTTAAATTCCATAAATCAGAAATGGAAGAGTCCATGTAAACCCAAAGGGCTATTATAAATCCTCAAATTAACTATAGATGTCATATGAAAAAAGGTACTATCTGAATCCAAAGAAAGAACTGATAGAGTATGTAGAGAACAATTTTATATACACACATCCTATTTGTGTGTGTATATGTATGTGTATATGCATTATGTGTGTGTGTGTGTGTGTGTGTATATATATATATATATATATATATATATATATATAGAGAGAGAGAGAGAGAGAGAGAGAGAGAGAGAGAGAGAGAGAGAGAGAGAGAGCCAGAGAAACAGAGACAGACAAATAGGCTGTATGTGTGTACATACACATGTGTAGACAGACAGACACCCTATTTGTGTCTATATATATATATATATATATACATATAATGTGTGTACATACATACACATATGTATATATATTTATAGACATAAATAAGGGTGTGTGTATAGGTATGTGTGCATATACACATGCCTATTAACACATACACATACACACCTATTCCTGTTTAATGGTAACCATCTCTTGAGTAGGGGGGAGAGAAGAAAAAAAGAAATTTACATGATAATTAATATATTTGAAAAGAAAAGCAACTTGTATATAGTAGATATACAGTTTCATTTACAATCATCTTTTTATTGGATAATATGGAAATGTTTGTTTTATTACATAAATTTAAAATAAAATGAAAAAAATATTGCTCTCAAGGTATAATAATAATAATGCCAATAATAAATATTATTTTACAACAATTAGCGCAGTGCCTGGAAAACAACAGACATTATCTAAATACTTATTCCTCTCCTTTCCCTTAAAGAAAAACAACAGTGATAACAGCACAGAACCAGTTGTTAGAATAGAACATGGCTAATTAAATCTCTGGAGACAGAATAGAGTAGGGTGGAGAGCACAGTTATTACACAGATAGTTCCCTCATTTTACAGATTAAGTGAATACTCAGTAAAATTAAATGGCTTTTCTGAGGTCATATTCTGACTCAGTGACAGTAAAACCCTTTCTACTGAACTCAACTACCTCTCATTTCATTTAGCTTATAAAATGGAAAGCCTTTCCCTTTTTTTGTATCTTCCTTATTTGGTTCACAAGCAAAAGATCACAAATAAGTAATTTCAACATTTTGAGAACCCTTTAAAAATGATGATGTGGTGGATAAAACCAATGCTGCAGGCAAATCATGTTAACTTCAGACTTGAAGAAGGTAAGGTATCTTCTCTGATTGGATTTTTGGGGGAGGTGGCATATATGTGTTTATGTATGCATATGTAATTTCATGTGATTATATGTTACAAATAATATTTTCTTTTTTTGTAGCCCCAATCAATTACAACTGAAACTTCAGGATCCCCAAATCACAAAATCCCAGAATACAATGGTTGGAAGAGATTTCAGCTGCCAGCTATTTCAACCCATACCTGAAAGAAATCTCTACTAAAACATTTCTAAGCGATCAATCTCATGATTATATCTTATTCCTTCCAGTCTTTGGAAGATTACCTAGGAGAGGAAACCTAACGCCTCTCAAAAAAGCCCAGTGCACTTTTCGACAACTTGAATTGTTGGATCTTTCTGATCTTAAGCCTAAATTTTCCTCCTTATAATTTTTACCCATTGCTCCAAATCCCATAAATTTTCTAATTAAGATGCACCCAAAAAACCCAATATGTCAAACTCAACTCACCCTTTGAAAAGGGAAAATGATTCAAAATAATGGCTATTTAGGGTATAGCTGATATGTAGCACTTGTTTCTGTGACCAAAAATAAAAATGGTACTTTTGTTAGCACCTTACCATTCATTCACTGACTTCTATTTCTTTCTATTTCCTTCCCATTTTCTCTCCTTTCTATATTCCTCCTCTCCTTCCTTTTCTTTTCTATTTTCCCCACTCTGGACCACCAGTAGCAATTCATGGACATTTTGCTTAGTTCTCCTAATGATACTCAGGAATAAAAAGGATGCTGCCTTCTTGGCCAATCCATAAGAAATGATAATTGTTTTGGCGTGGTCCTTCCAAGCTTTATACTGGCCTCCAACTTCGCGAAAGTGTATTAATAGGAAAGCTGACTCCAATTTTCTAGGTGTATTTTCAAGCAAATATCACAACTGAGTTGTTGGCCAGCATATGTGGATTCAAAGTGGAAGGGTGGGGGAAGTTTTTAAAAGATCAACATATTTGCCCCGGGAATGAACACAAAGAACAGAATGCCCCTAGCTTTCTTACACTATTTTACTTAATAGTTCCATTCCAATTTCCATCAACCAGTTAGACTTAGTACTTCAGCCAGTAATGGAATTAAAACTTGGAAGGAAAGGAGGAAAAACCTAAACTGAAAATTATTAATGCTCTCATTTTTTCTACTATAAAGCTTTTCCTGTAGTTTAATCCTCTTCTGGATTAATTTAAGTCCTTGTCTTTATAACAGAAAACACAGTTTTTTTCCAACAAATATTATACTTTTTCTTTTTAAATTGCTTAAGTAAATGTTGGGAGAGTATTTAAAGCAAATGGGCAGAAATCTACTTACCCCCAGTTGCTACAGTGATTTCACGGAGAAAATGGCCATAAAATGGAAAATCGAAGGACAGATTCACTCTCTGCAAGGAACAATACCAGAAAAGAAAAATCAATAATCTACAAAATAGTAAATATATAATAAAAAGCTTTTAAAAATATGATGTTCCAAAAGAGTTGAGAAAAATGGACCTCTATCTTCCTTGTGGAAGTAGGAGGATAAGGATGCAGGATATCGTATATATTGTTGGACATGAATGATGTGACAGTTGATTCTATTGAACTCCTCCCCTTTTTTTCTTTTTCCTTCTTTGTTATGGGAGATGATTAGAGGATAGAGTAAAGTAGTGGAAAAAGATTTGGAAATCAAGATAATCTAATTTTATAAAAATTCTATCAATAAAAATGTGCTCTAGTTTTCTTTCTTTAAAAGATGTCTCCTTCCTTGGTATTGGAAAAATGAAATAGTCCTTACTTAAGGAAAAAATGGGCTTAGAAGTGATTTATTATTCTTGCAGATAGGCAAAGCAATCATTATGCTTGTTACCAGTATCCCTACTGTTTTGCAGACATCTACTTATGTATGCATAGTCAGCTCCATCAGTTACTTGGTCAGGGATAATGAGGGAGAAAACTAAGTATGAATGAAATGAATGTTTGGGAAAATTTGTTTGAGTCATATGATGCTTTTATTTTTTTCCAGATTTGACCATCAACACAACTAAACTGGGTTGAATAGCTATTTCCTTAAAGGCACAGTAGAGCTTCTAGTACCCTGTATTCTTTCTCTGCACCTTATGATGAGAAGCACGCTTTTGTCAATCAATTTCAAAGGATTGGAGAAGTGGAGACAGATCATCATAGTCCTGTGTATGAAGAGTGTAGATCTTTTTTTTCCTAGCCATACGGCTATCCCCCCTCTTGCTATCTTTGCTTTCAGTGTGGTGGAGTGACTTTGATAGAACATTATCATTTCTAAGGACTTAAACAGAGAATCACCTAAAAAGTCAACAGAGAAGCATATGCAAGTATGAGCAAGCTATGGTGCACTACAAACAACTATCAATGAGAAATTATGTAAAGGATATTAAAATACATGTGAACAAAAAGATGAATTAGTCACAAGGCAAAGATGAAAGCTAAGTGATAGGCGACCCTGGTAAGCATCTATTCTCTTAATGTTATGGGAAAATATCCCTCACATATTTTGTATTTCCTCTCGTCAACCTGACCAGGAAGATCTTGTGGGAGGACTTAGATGAAATGATCTTTTTCCCCAAAGGGAAGATTGAGCCCTATGGATATCTATATTTATATTATCTAGTTTGTAAAATCTAGTTAAATTAGCTGAATTTTAAAAGAACTGGCTTAGTTAAAATCCAGGGTATTTCTTGCTATTAATGGAGAAAGAGAGTTGTAACAAGGGCTTCATGTAGAAGAACATGTGACTTTTTAAGTAGAAGACTTCATGAGATGTATATGGCTATTCAGGTCTGTAAATAAGCAGTGATTACAACCTGTCTACCAAAAATAATGGCTACTACGTGAAAAATGAATGATTACTAAAGCATATTCTCTCTCTCTCATGTATGTATGTATGTATACGTGTGTGTGTGTGTGTGTGTGTCTGTATGTATGAGAAAAGTAAAAATTACAAGGACAGGCTCTTAGATTGATTCTAGCATTTTTAGTATTCAACCAATGATTGGTTTCTATAGCCATTCAAGTTTTTTAATGACTTCTTTGGCATGAAATTGATCATTCATGAATTACAGCAACTTTCAATTAGGTTTTCTTTCCTGTTTAATGAAAGCTCCACTTTGTACAAGGATTTATCATCCTTTTTTTGGAGCTTTCTAATGAAACAAAAAACCATTTTCCACTGTGCTCACTAAAAAGAAAAGATGTTAAAAAAACTTAATGAAAATGAGTTGTACATCTGAGTCAGCTAGGTGAAATGGAAAGAATGTTGTCCTCAGAACCAGTAGGACATGAAGTCAAAGCCCATACTAAGACATTTAATAGTTATGTGACTCTGGGCAACTCATTTAATGTGCATCTGCCTCAGTTCCATTATTTGTAAAATGGAGATAATAATGTAGCTACCTTTTACAGTTGTTATGAGAATCATGATATAACTTATGCAGAGTGTGTTGCAAACTATAAAACAAAGTATAGATGTTGGCTATTGTTTTCAGAACAAAATTGTACATATAGGAGAAAACTAGTTAATTTTATAAAAGCACTAGATAAAATATAAAGATATTAGATACTGGGTTCTTAAATGCTGTGCAAAAAATTCTACACTAGCATCTTTACCAAACTAGAAAGAAATAAATGCCAGCAGAAAATGTGTTAATTGTTCAACGACCCCCTGCTATCTCCTGAAGAAGATCCTCTTACAAAGAGTTGGCTATGAGATTTGTGTATCTTTTGTCTTTCTACCAAAATAACATATAAAATTGATAAAATAAATAAAAAACAGCCCTTACTGATCTGTGCCTGACTTTTGGTTCTATAGATGATGATGTAGTGGAAGTGGAGATGCTAAGGATTACATGATTTTAGTCAATCTATTTAAGCAATCTATTTAGTCAATCTATTTATCTATTTGGTATTCTTCAGATGCTATCTTCATCCAAACACCAGCAATGGAATTACAATGAAATAGATCCAGTCATTCGATGGGGTATAGTTCTGAATTTGTTCTCTGGGAAGTAAGATAAAAGAGAAATTGGACAGCCATGGTCAAGGAAGAGTTACCAAACACCACTCAATATATCCGAGAAATACTCCTATGGGGAAGTTTACATAAAGTCATGTACATAATCATTCAAAGATGAAAGCCTGGGGGAGGGGAACTTCAATTTTGTTCCTCTGGAAGAAACCATAGCTCCCTTAAAGTATAATAAATTTGTTCCTGAATACAAAGTTGATAACAGTACAATTGCATATATGATAAACAATGCCATGGAAGATTATCAGGATATCTTCATTAGAATCATACAAGTGTCATAACTAGAAGAGTACTTGTATATGACGTAGCATAATGTCTTTAATAATTTTACAGATGAAACAACTAAAGCTCAGAATGGTTAAAGAGTTGTCAAAGTTCATCATTTTCTGAGACCTAGTTCTCCAATGTTCATTCATTTAGATTAATGAATTGCCATGTTTGCTATATATTGATTGCTAATTTTCAAATAAAACTTTGGTTGAAAAGTTCAATGGAATATCATTGTATCTTTAAGATGTTGATTTACCAACACTTTCTATATAAACCCTTTTCCTATCATCATAACCACATGCCCTCCCCAAATTAACTTCTAGCTAAGTACTGTATATTTGTTTATTCTCTCTCCCTCTCTCTCTCTCTTTCACACACACACACACACACACACACACACACACACACACACACACACACACACACACTTCTTTAATTGTTAGTTATTGTAATGTAGGAGAAAGTGGGCTGCCCATTACAATGATTTCCCCAGGATTCTAGGTGGGGGCTCTTAGTCAATAAATGCAGTGTTATCTCTTAATGGTGACCTTATGGTGTATCTTATATAGAGACTGTATCATAATAAAATTTTATAGTAAAACAATCTTCAAAATGAAAATTTGGTATATACTGGTCCACCACATTACCACCACAGACACTTAAGTCAATTTCATGAACAAAACAATAGCAATCTATCTTTTATCTTACAAGCTAAATAATTAGATTTTTTTTAAAAAAAATTCTCCTCAAGATGAAACTCACTTAAACACAAATAACTTATTTGACAAAAAACACTTTTTTTCTAAGGAATCATATGAATAATTCATTGCAATTGAGAAAATATGTACATATACAGATAAAGGGAAAACAGCAGACACAATTTTCTGAGTTTTTCACAAATCCTTTGGCAAGTTTGTAGGCCAAAGGCTTTTAAAAGAAAAAAAAACACCCCAGGATTCAGGTTTATTAGTACATTAGTACATTGTTCTTAAACAAAGCTACATTTTCTGTTGGCTACAGGATGCTCAGTAATTACAGCTACTTAACTTTGTCAGTCTTTTATAAGTAATCAGCATGATCTATCTTAATTCCTTTAAAATAATTCTTAATTCTATGTCCCCAATTTTATTTCAACTCCTTTGTCTATTTCTGTTCAAATAAAGTAATTAACTCTTATAAAATCTCGATTTATAAAAGCTCTAATAAGAGCTAAATATTTGAATTTGGCAACTTTCTAATCCAGATTTTTTTTTCTTAATCACTTCCTATTAGCCTAAAACAATCTTCTATTTTTAGTGATCCTGCTAGATCCCCTGAGGTCTCCTTCTTTGATCTTTTTATCACTTTCCCTACTGAAGGCAGTCTAGCCACATAATTATATTCACCTTTTCTAAACTTTAAAATGTCACTCAATCATGCTTCTTTTTGCATAAAGGAAAACTAAAGGAAGACCTGAAGTTATGCAATAGAACCTCAGCTGTGACACATTATTCTTAATCATTGAAGATCTGATTTCCATGCTAATACTTTAGTGAGGCAGTTGCGGAAGGGTAGACAGATAGCTGCCCTCCCTTGGATTCAGGAAGACCTGACTCCAGGTCTGGCCTCTGAAATTTACTGTGCTGTGTGACCCCTGGGCAAGTCCTAATCTCTCAGTGCCCAGGGCAGTGCCTCAACAGTGTAAATGGGAAAACAGGTGTGAATCAGAATTGGTATTAGGAGGTTTCTCTTGGGGTGTTCATGTTCCAAAAAAAAGTCAACATATTAGTTATAATCACCCTAAATGGTCTATCTTATTCCTTCCCCCAACAAAAAATGCAATATAAAATACACACTGCATCATTCATATGGATATAGTTTGAAAACCTTAAAAAATAAATGTTATTTATTTTTATAAGAAATGTCTAGATAAATGACTCAATTATCTACTTTAATTTTATATCTTATTATAGTGAAATGATTTCCTTTATCTTTTTAATATGAAGAAAGTCTTTGAAAATACCAAATCAGATTCCCTTATTTTGCCCAGAAAAATATTCCAGACTACACTGCCTATTTATTTTCATGGGACTTTCCTTATCATGCCATAAAAATCTCTTCACTTCCAGAAGCTCACTCTGTCCCTGGATTATTTCTTACTTTGAAAATACTCCATTAGCTCATGGAACAGTTAGGTGGAAGAGTGAAGAGTGCCAGGCATAGAGTCAGGAAAACATGTCCCTGAGTTCAAATCTGGCAAAAGACACTTACTAACTGTGGTATTCTGGGCAAGTCCCTTAACTATCTTTGCCTCAGTATCCTCATCTATATAATGAGCTGGAGAAGGAAGTGGCAAACCACTCCAGTATCTTTGGCAAGAAAAGCCCAAATAATGAGTTATGAGGAGTTGGACATAACTGAAATGACTGAACCTCATTTTTAGATTGGCTGGTTTCCCCTAGAATGGCCAATTTAAGGAAGAAGCCCAGGTCAACCATTTATTATTTTTCTCCAGGCTGAAATGCTAAGTCATCCCCATAAGTCAAGGTCTACTATACCTCTCATCCAGTAAGAGCCCTTCTCCTTTTCAGATCTTTTTATATGTCAGTATGTTCCTCGATTAGAATATAAACTCAGTGGGGCAAGAGACTGTCTCCTTCTGTTTGTATCTGTATGTTTGGTATTTAGCACAGTACTCAGCAAAAGTACGTGTTTAATACATGTCTGATAACTGACTGATAGGTATCCCATGAAGAAAAGGAGAGCAGTTCAAAATAAGCCAGGAAAATGTCCTCTGTTTTCCAGCATTTAACTTCTATAAGTCAGTTATGAGGATTTAAAGCTGATAGCTAGAAAATCCTGATGTTTAGAACTGATTTGTACCTGTGGGATAATTGCTTTTTACCTAGTTGTCGCTTGGCTGAGAGAAAGGTAGATTCATTATGAGCTAGGGATAAGTCATTTCACACAACAAATCTCACTTTGATGGAGTATGGTTGGTCAAGAGTAGACCTTCAAGTGAGTCAGAACAGACTTCAGAGCTGTATTTGAGAAAAATCATCAAAGCTGGGATCAGCAGCGATCTCTGGGGAATAGACCTCTCTAAATAGCCTTTGCTACTATCTGCTACTTGGAAGAGAGAACTTGAGGAAGATAAACTCTGCATCCTTCCATATCCCATTCCCACTTATTGTCTAAGAGAAAGAAAACTCTCATAACCCAACCAAGGGAGAACACCTGATGAAGCCCTACAGATCACTAACTTAGAGTTTTCTGCTTTGACACAATGGATAAAATACTAGGTCCAGAGTCAGGAAAAACTGAGTTTAAATCTGACCTCAGACACTTATTAGCAATATGAACCCTGGGCAAGTCTACCTCAGTTTCTTCAACTGCAAAATGTGGATAAATTTTTACACTTACTTTGAAAGGTTGTTGTAAGAATCAAATGAAATATTTGTAAACCACTCTGCAAAGAGCTTGGCATATAGCTGGCACTTCACAAATCCTTTTTTTCCTTCCTTTGTCTAAAAGACTGCAAGACTGCATCAGAGTCAAGTCCAAGTCTGAATTTTAGATAGAGTTTAACGGTCATATCAAATCAATTTCACTCTCTTTGACCTCATTTTCATAGTAAAAATTAAGGTTGCTGTACTTATAACCAGGTAATCCCTAATATTATTTTCAACTCTAAGATTATGTTAGAGGTTTGGTTTGCTTTTGGGGGAGAGGGAGAAAGGTGGTGTTAAGCCGTCTTTCATTTCCCCCCAAAGCATCTATTTGTTGTAAAGATTACCACTCCACCCTGATCCATCAGTAATTAGGATTTTTATTTGCCAAAAGGAAAGAAGTAACTGACCTTAGTAGCTAATCGTCAAGAAAAATTAGTTTAAGTAGGAAATTACCAAACGCCCAGGGGGCAGAGGATGATGGTGATGGTCAGTCTTTCTATCAAAGACATCAGTATGCTCTGCATTTCTCTGTGTCCCCCTGAAAGGGTAGTGCCTTCTCTCTCTCTACCATTTGTCCTAGGCACATGGAACAGCTTATCTGAATTGTAAATTGTCACATACTTAGTGACAGCCATGTTAGGGACCTAAACTCTTTCATTTCTTACCTCCTAAGAGCAGATTCCTGAGGCATTATCTAAACATTTACCTGACTTGGCATTCATGTAAAAACAAAACAAAACAAAACAAAAAAAACTCAAATTTTAATTGTCCAATCATTTCACTACATCTATGGATTAACTACTGGCAAGCAAAGTGACTGGGGGAATGAAAATCCAAGCAAAAACAAAATGCCAAGGTAAGTATCAGGAAGGGAGAGAACAAATGTTCAGAAAATAAAAGCAAAATTCATGTTTTCTCTTCTACTGTAAATGATCATTAGAGGAGGAAATGCTAAGCAGTATTTCAGTATGGAAAATAATGATATAGGTCTTTGAAATCCCTAAAGTACTACCCTGCCTTTAAGCCCAGACTGTGCAAAGCATGTACCAGAAATGAGATGGGTCAGGCTAACTTGTTTTTGCTGTGCAGAATATAAAAAATATTAATGTTATTCCTGCCTTAACTAACTTCTTTACTCTCTGAGAGTAGTGTGACAGGACATGGACCATTAATCCAGTGGTTGAAAACAGTAGAAACCTAATTAGATGAAGAAAATGTTCAGAGTAGGGGGATAATCAATAGGCAAATCTGTTCATAGTGAATTATCACTCTTTTCAGACAAAAGTAGTGTTCATTGATTTGATTTCCTGAGAAATCCCCACCTCTTCAGCGTTCATTCCTAACTGCATGCAGAATTAAGTTTATACATTCACTAGATGATGCTTTTCACAGGAATAATAATGAAGAGTAATTTTCACAACTGCATGAAACATGTGTGTGAAATACTGCCATATGCTTTGATTTTTTCACATTGCCAGATTTGCTGTGGTTATTGAAAGGGGAAGAATCCAGTGTCTCCCAATGGCCATGTCTATGCTACAGAATTTTGAGAATTAACTTGGTTAGTTTGCTTCATCCCAATACTGAATCATGATGGGTAGCACTGACCTATTGGAGGAAGGTAATCGGT
The DNA here is from genome assembly GCF_028372415.1 of Notamacropus eugenii. Lineage (NCBI taxonomy): Eukaryota > Metazoa > Chordata > Mammalia > Diprotodontia > Macropodidae > Notamacropus > Notamacropus eugenii. The sequence goes on along the minus strand of NC_092874.1, from coordinate 60,737,469 downwards.
GAAAGAAAATCATTTGGCTCTTTACTTATCAGTTGGAGTCACTAAAAGAAACTACATCTAGACCATAGAATGGAAGGAAATTTGGAGGTTATCTAATCTGTCCCCATATTTTTCTAGCATGGCATACCCAGAGGCATATAACTATTAAGTTTGTCAGACAGGGTGTAGACTCAAATTTGCTTGACTAGCCCAGTCCTCTACACACTGCATCACGTAGCTGACTAAATGCATTACTTGGAAAGCAAAGTATTGTACTTTGGCTCATGGGAATTTTGCAAGAGGAGTACAAACTGGTTATGAATCAAAACCTTTCTGTTCAGGGGGCTGGATTAGACACTCCTCAAGTCTTTTCTGTCTCTGGGATTCTATCACTCAAAAAAGGGAAGGAAAGGTTGAAGTGGTGTGTCTGAAGTATCTCATATTGACTAGCTGTCTCTACAAGCTCATGCCTTTTTTCCATTCATAAAACTTTCAGTTATCATAAAGCTTTAAAGTGATATCAAAGTGTCCCTGTTAAAATCTAACTGGTAGGGATCTTCTGGGTCAGGGTCTAAGCAAAACGTCCTCAGCTATAGGGTCTGTTCCAATGTCTGGCCTTCTATTATTTCAATTTCCTTTTGCTTTCCTTTGGTTAGACAGGATTTCTAAATGAATGTCCACCACTCACCTCCCCCACAAAAGTATCCACGGAAGCATTTCAGGTGGTTTGAGAAATAGGCTTTTAAAAAAATTTTGTTAACTATGTTTTGACATGAGTGGTTCCTATATAAACTTCTATATTTGATATTATGTATTTCAAAACATTATTCTGATTTTTAAAGATAATTAGTAGGAGTAGCTACAATTAATATAATTATGTAAGGTTTGCAAAACACTTCACATGTATTATCTCATATTATCTTCACAACCACTCTCTAAGGTTGGTTCTATTATTATCCCTGTTTTACAGTTGAGTAAACTGAAGCAGGTAAAGGTTAAGTGATTTGCCAAGGAGCACATGGCTAGTAAGTGTCTGAGGCAGGATTTGAACTCAGGTCTTTCTAATCAACATTCTATCCAGATCACCATCTAGCTGCCTGCTATTTCCTCTTACCTTGCAAAAGAGACATAATGGCTAGATGTTCTTTACCTTTAATGCTATCTATCTTTTAGTATTGCTTTAAGTCAAAACAATGACTCCTGATATTTCAGGCAGCATGTCAGTTCAGGTGGAGGCTATTTTAAAATAGATTACATACATCATTCATTGATCAACCTACAGTTAGACTGTTCCTTCTTAACCAATGCCATGCAAAAACATGAAATCTAAAAGTAAACAACAACTTCACAGATAGAATTTTGTAGCATTTACATTTTTAAGGGACTTCACATGTATTAGCTCATTTGGTCTTCACAAAAATCCTAGGAGGTAGAGACCATTTGTATCTCATTTAGCAGATGAATAAATTGAGAAAAGTTCAGTGAATCACCCAAGATAACATAGCTAGTAAGTTTTTGATTCTAGATTTAAACTCAGGTCTCTCTGACTCAAGGGCCAGTACTACTCTGATCATTATACCACTTAGTTAATAAAGGTATATGGAAATACATTAAAATATGTTTTAATACATTAACCTGTTTATATAAATCTTAATCTCAACTAAAAAATAGACAACAAGCGTCTTATCCTTTGTAATCCAATACTTTATACAAGAACATACCATGTTCTTCCTCTGTTGTATCAGTTATTCAGGAACAACACATACTATTTTTATTTTGGGAAAGTCTGCTGGAAATTTTTTTCCCTTGCAAAATATTCATGTAAAAATTGATATCATTTAATAACTTCCAGATGAGAACACTTCTCACAGTCATGTTATCTAAAATTAGATTTGTTGCAAAGCCTCATCGGCCCACAGAGAGGACTCGGAAGTGAAGAATGAAAATAGGTTTGAAAATAGCATTGAGTATCAAAGGCGGGAGTAATGGTGATTACTTAGGCCACCAAAGAGAAGGTGGAGGGGTCACTTATTAGCAGTCTTTAGGAAGATGAAAGTTTATCATGAAAAACGGTAACACATTACTAAAGGGTTTAAAAGAATCTTCTCTGGGTATTTTTAACAACAAAGTTGGATCATCATCTACCTGGCTTAGTTTGTAGCCAGTTCAAGGAGTAGAAGGTGCACAACCTCCTGTGGCCTCTTCTAGTCTTGTAGCCTTTGTATAATCAGAGTATAATAACTGTCCCCAGATGGAGGACTCCATAAAAGGGGCAGGTTTAAATCATACTTCTAGCAGTAGGATGATGGGGCTTAGTTTAGCTTTAAGGAAGAAGGCAAATACTCTTGATTCTGAGGTTTGCTCTCAAATGGATTACTGTGGGGACATCTTCCTTGAAAACCTTTGAGCCTCGTACAGACCCAATTTCCTCATCTTTTAGAAGAGGCCAAATAACAAATTATTTTCTATGTTCTTGTCATCCATATACTGGTGTAACTAAAATGATTTAACCAGGTTCCATGTCTCCAGGGAAGTCAGAACATTCTCTAAATGACCTATTCAGCACTCTTTCCTATTTCCTATTATCAAATGTTCTATAAGGCTTAAAACCACATCATTTTAAAACGTCTTTCTCTTTTATATAATTTAATGACAAGAAAAAATAGTTTATTGGGTAAAGCACTTGATATTTTATCTAAGTGGAGGAGAATAATTAAAGCTTGTTTTATAATCCCCATAGCTCCCATTTAAGCAGGAGGAAATATTTTTTATTCCTTCGTATTTGCTATGGAAGTAGTTCTCAACATGTGAAAAAAGGACCTTTTAATAACAGATCATTGCAAAGAGCTTATCTCAATAAATGATTTAGGATGATAAGTAAGCAAGTAGTGACTGAGTAACTGATATTCCTAAAGCAGGGGAAAGAATACATCTATCCTTTGCTCAAAAAGCTTTAGTATCTCTTAATGACGGATTTAGTTTATAATAGAAACATATATCGATGACCAATGTTATGAAAACAACCTGGGAACCTAGGGTAGTGCCAGATCAATAGGAATTATCAGCGTGATATGTAATTACAAAAAGCTGCTTTAAAAGGGGTACAGTGTGTAGTTTTTTTTTTTTACTTCTTTTAGTTGTGTCCAACTCTTTGTGACCCCATCTGCTGTTTGTTGACAGAGATACTGGATGGGTTTGTCATTTCCTTTTCCAGCTCATTTTACAGATGAGGAAACCGAGGCAAAAAGTGTTAAGTGACTTGCTCAGGGTCACACAGTTAGTGTCTGAGGCCAGATATGAACCCAGGAAAATGAATCTTCTTGCCTCCAGGCCTGGCATTCTACCCATTGCACCATCTAGCTGAATGACTGTGATACAATGCTGGTGTTGGGAAACTGGAAAGGCATTAATAAATAGCATCAAATAGCTATTGAGAAAATGAAAAAAAAAACCCACCCATCTTTCTCTGGTATCTAGATAAGGCTGGCTTTTGGAAGCCAGTTGATGGTGTGCTGTGACAGTGGTTTTGGAATTGAAAAGCTTTTGGTGTGGACCCGAGGAATGATGTTTCCTGCAATAGGGCCAACCTAACTAGGTATGGTAACTTCTAAGTCATTATGTATTATTACTAGTGGCGGTCGTGGTAGTAAGAAGTAGAGTTGTCATTATAGCAGTAGTAGTATTAACACAATAACTCTGAGTAAAAAGGTTGTGTGAGCTCTGTTAGCATTGAGATGAATGAAGTCACAGATCTCAAGCTGAAGCAGCTTCTTGATAGTAATTACTCTTACTTAAAGGGCCAGAAAATCAGGATTGAAAATCTCAGATCTGATAAGCACAATCCCTGGACACAATTCTTTGTCCATTTATGACAGATGAAAATAGTCAACCAGGAGAAGCAGAAGGCTCCAAACTGAGGACAAGAAGAATTTAATATATAATCAAGCAAATTATGGGGTTTATTTTATATTCTCTGATACATTTTAATAAGATTATTATTGCTACCTATAATTTGGTATTTTTTTTCTCTTGACATTCACTCATTATGATTGTTTTTCAAATTATCTGCTTAGTATAGAGCCCTATATCAGTTTCTAGGGGTACTAGGACAATGTATTTTAAAGTCCCTGTCCTCCAGGAGCTTATATTCTCCCACTCTCCATAGTCACTTTTAATTGGATAGACTACATTGGAATCATTGTTTTAACACTGATGTTATATTTAGTTAAAGTCCCCCAGATGGCTCATAGGCACATGGAAATAACAATCTCCTTGTATGGAGAGAAAAGTAGGAATTCTTTGCCCATATTCTTATGTTTCACTGTAGGTAGTCATCACTTGTTTCATCATCATACTTGTGCACGATGGTTTAGAGAATGTATGTACATACGTATTTGTGCGTGTTTGTGCATATATGGAGAGAGGGAGGGAGAAAAGGAGAGAAGGAGAGAGAGAGAGAGAGAGACAGAGAGACAGAGAGAGAGAGAGAGACAGAGACAGAGAGACAGAGAGACAGAGAGAGAGAGAATGAATGTGCGTATTTGTCCTGGTTATAATCATCTTTGTACAAGGTCACAATGATGACGAATAACATTTCCCAAATATACACAAATTAAAGTCTTTTCAGGCCCCATTTTTCTTCTTTCGTATCCATGTCATTTTTAGAGCCTTAAAGACAGCATGAACTGAAATAATACAGTCACATTCCACATCAGCATGACATCTGTGCCATGCTCCTTGGCTCTTGGAAAAGAAGTAGGAAAGCTAAACACACACACACATACACACACACACACACACACACACGCACAAAACACCTTTCCATTGTGTTTAAATTGGAAGATGTCCTGCTTCTAAATTTAAAGTATGAGATCTCATATTGGTTAACTTGATTTTCTTTGTCATCCTGATCAGATCCTCTATTTCCTTATGATTTACCCTTAAAAAAGAACAAAAGAAAGACTGAAGTACCAAAGGCTCATTTCATGGAACTACAAAGCATAATTAATAGAAATTATGATAAACTAGCGCCATGGAAATGGTGACAATAATGATTATCTTTGCAGAAACTCTTCTGACACTGTTTGTAAGAATTGCATCATTGTGATGCTTCCTTCCCTGTACACTTGGGCTTTATTTGTTTCCCAATAAACAGCGGGTCTTAGAACAGTAAGTCCAGTAGTAGAACAGGCTTACAGTTTTCAGACTCCTATTTTCATTTTCAAATGACAATGCAATCTAAAAATGGAAAAATGCCTAAACAGTGAACTTGGAACAAAATTAAATCCATGTTCTCATACAAAAACAATCATTACTTCTTAGGAAGTCATTAGTACCTCAATCACTGAACCAGAGAAATTGTGGGATGTCTGTTTTCTGTAATAGAAGAATTTATCTTTGTATATGGAACTGAAAATTATTGCACACTAGTTTCAACTAAACAGGCTATTGGGATTTTAAAAGATTACACATCTTTAAAAAATCTAAAGCATTTAACAATATAAGAATTTAATGCTCTCCAGGGCAAATATGATTTACTCTGCACATATAGTGTGTGTGTATGTGTGTGGACATGTAAACTTGTTTCCATTTAATCATAGCTAGACATTTATAACTAAAAGTTGATGCTCTTTGAATGAAAATCCTGTTTTTTAGATTGGTTGGGTAAAACCCGATATAAATCCAAAGGGGACATTCATACAATAACATTGTAGGACATTTTTCTGCCCATAGACTATGATTTTCCACAAAACTGCTAAGTAGGTGCCTGTTCATGGTAAATGCCCTTCCAGATGACCCTCCAAGGACAGTTCATATTGGTGTTATTTGCATGCAATTAAAAATGGTAAATGTAGACCATGCTCTGGGTAGCTGTCTTACAGCCAAGGAGTTATAATGCATGCTGAGGCATCTTCTAGGAGACATGGCAATGTAAGCCTCAGGTGTCCCCAGGGTAGTTAAAAAATAAAGAAGGAAGAATTTCGAGAGCTACCCAAAGGTAAGAATAATCTTCTATCTCTGTTATGTAAGCTGTTATTCACAGTTGAGGTCTTTGGAGTTTCCCAGAGGAGTTGCAGGAAGGACAAATGCACCCTATGATAACATCTATTCATATCTGGGGATGACCCTGGAAGGTCTTGTCCAAACACTCTTTGGATATCAAAAGCTAATCTTTCTGAAGATTTGTCTCTGATTATAAATATCCAACAGAGTGTTCTTGGGCTGGACATCTTTTAACAATGGTCACTCTTGTCATAGGATTTTCTGGAATCCTCAGACCTCCATTCACCCACCTACTAGAAAGCTGGCATGTTTCATGCTCCTGGGATTTGGAAAATAGATACATGCTGTGAGAATACCTGCTAGACATCAGTCTAATCTACAGAAGTTCATCCTTTATCTTTCTTTGCAGAATCTGACCTGAATACCAACATAAAATATTTTAGAACTTCTTATCTTGTGATGAGTTTTTTGGGCCAAGGGAGAAAAAAAAAAGATGGATCCCAAATACTTAGCTTTGTTTTCCATTCAACCTTGGAAAATACTGCTGATACTTAATATCTAACAAATGCTCAAGCTTTTTTAGCTTTTTTCCCCCACGTTATGGGAACCCAGTCTCATGGGCATCCATACTTATATACATAAATGAAGAGTAGATACCATTTGATTTGGAAAGGTAAGGCTTAGTATTTGGTCCTTAACTAGTGCCTCTTAAATCACAATATATTCCTATAATTCCCTTTTTCTAGATTAAAGATAGGAATAACAATGGAAAGTCTATAAAGAAATATTTTGCTGTTTTAGGAGACTCTGAACCAGTATTAATCACAATGACTTACACAGTGCTTAGAACATCCATGTTACCTATTATATAGGTGGTATTCAAGCTGCTTAGATTTTCTTAAAACAGACATGTCTTATAATCTAGTAATCAATGTATCAAAAAGTATTTGATACAAATCCCAACATTCTCCAGAAGAAAATCGATGTTTAATATAGTGCCTTAAGCATAATAAGCATTTGCCAAATATTTGTCAGATGAAAGAAGTAACTAATATTTTGAGAGATGCCTAACCACCTTGCTCTATAAGTCTCACACCCATCTCATACATCACATCTCCTTTTTATTTTCAAGCTCTGTGTTCTAACTGTATCCTTAGTCAAGTGATTTTGGTTGAGCTTTTGTTTTTTCAGGTTGACTGAGAAGTCAGAGAACCTGGGTTCTAAATCTGTCTCTTTATCTTATTACTTCTGTGAACTGGGACAAGTCATTCAGTTTGCTCTGGGGCTCAGTTTCCTAATCTGTATAATTGGAGGGTAGCACTATGGCTTTTAAATTTCCTTCTATCCCTAATTCTATGATCCTACAAGGATTCATATAATAATTTTTTTATGAATGTGACCCAAGATAAAATTACCTGTCACATAAAATATAAACAGTACAAATAAGGGAAAGAGGAAACTAATCATGGGGACTGAGCATTCACAAACAGAAGGATGTCCCCAATGGATCCAATTTTATTCTATGAGGAAATGATGGGACTGATGGCTTCAAAGGGTTCATTTTGTCATAACTGAAGAAAACAGTTTGAAATATTTTTGTAATACAGGACTATGAGCTAAAGAGATTCTCAAAAATACCTAAGATAAATCATAAAGTTGAGGTAAGTATTCCATCCTTTCTGTAGCATCTCATAAGGGGAAAATAACTAAATAAATGCAGGTTATCTGAAACAACTTCATTTCTTTATTTTCCATAAAAGCCTATAGGCAATTTGAAAGCTGACTTTCCTTGAGTAGTTTTCTCAATAAATGCTACAGTTATAGCAATTAAAATAATAGCTTATCGGGGGAAAAAATGAGTGTATGTCAAATCTCTTACTGCAGCTTGCCGATGGGTATTGGACAAAATCCCATGAATCTTCACTTTGTCTTTTTCTTTTTGGTCCATGTTCACCCACAAATCCCGACTGGCGGAGTCAAATGGCCCATATATCCTGGAAATATAGTAATTATGATCTGTATCCTCCTGTAATGATGTAAAAAGAGAGAAAAAAACACAAATGTATTAAAAACAGAAGCAATTCCCAGACAATTAGGATAAATGCCTTTGAATTTAGAAGGTCTGTTATTCCCCAAAATGACTATGGGGATTCAATTATTTCAGAGGCAAGTGAACTAAGATGCACAATGTACAAACTAGAAATCTTTTATGGGAAATATCTGAAAATAAACAAGAAGCAGATGCAAATGTGTTCTCTGTGTCCAAAAATCTTATAAAAATGAGTTTTGTATGCCTCTGCTGGCTCTCCAAATGTAAGAATGGTTCTTGGGGAAAATGCCCAGTGAAATCTGAACATAATTATTGTTGACTTTCAGGTGAGTGAAAAATCACTGAATACTTCATGGCAGACTCTCTGCTTTCATCATAGCAATACATAGTCAGCTTTTAGCTAATGGTTTTGGAAATGAAGATATTCTTAAGATTTCTTGCCTCACATTTTGCTCATTAACTGTGTCTTTTTGTTTGAATGTTCATTAACAATAGTTGGGGCACTCATCATCATGTCTGTCATGCAGTTCTTTCATTGTATCCAAATCACTCAATGTAGAGCTCTGAAAATTACAAGAAATACATCTGCAGAGAAGGAACTCACCAATACTATAGGTGCTAACTAATTTCCATGTCAATTATTCTCCAATTGCAAAATTTCTTATTAAAAATAATCAGTTGGGGTGGAGCCAAGATGATGGAGTAGAAAGACACATATATTCTAGTGCTTCCCTCACAGACCATAAAATACCTATAAAAAGGACTTTCAACAATGTCTGGAGCAGCAGAAGCCACAGAACAACAGAATGAAAGAGGTTTCTAGCCAAAGGTAACCCTGAAGGCCAACAGGAAAGGTGTATCTCACCCAGATGCTAAGTGGAGCACAGCCCTGGTCCTGCTGCACTGAGAGGAATCAGACCTGAACAGACCTCCAGGCAGAGTTCTTAGCAGGGAAGGTCCCAGATACCTCAACCCACAAGCAACAAAGAAAGCTCCAAAGGTCGGTGGGGGAGGGCTTTCCCAGCTGGGCAGTAGGGAGCAGCTGATCTAAACCCCAGCCCTGAGTGATGGCCCTGACCCCACCCAAAGCCCAGGGGAACTGAGCAGCTGAGTCTAATCTCTTGACAAAGGATTCAGAAGTCAAGTAACTGACCAGGAAAATGCCCAAAAAAGGGAAAAAATAAGACCATAGAAGGTTAGTTTTTTGGTTAACAGGTGTCTCCTCCTACCCTTTCAGATGAGGAAGAACAAGGCATACTGTCACAGAAAATTAAGACCCCTGCCTCCAGGGCCTCCAAAGTGAACTTAAATTAGACTCAGGCAATAGAAGAGCTTGAAAAATGAGTTAGCAGCTTGCTAAAGGAGAGCCAAAAAATGCTGAGGAAAATAACACCTTTAAAAAGAGGCTAACTCAGTTGGAAAAAGAGGTCCAAAAAGCCAATGAGGGGAAGGAGGCATTAAAAAGCAGAATTAGCCAAATGGAGGAGAAGGTTCAAAAGCTCACTGAACAAAACAGTTCTCTGAAAGAGAGAATTGAGTTCAGGGAAATGAATGACTATGAGATAAAACAAGCAGTTAGAAAACAAAACCAAAAGTTTAAAAAAATAGAAGATAATGTGAAACATCTCATTGGAAAAACAACTGACCTGGAAAATAGATCCAGCACAGACGATTTAAAAATTATGGGACTACCTGAAAGCCATGATCAAAAAAAGAATCTAGACAGTATCTTCCATGAAATTATTGAGGAAAACTATCCTGATATTCTAGAACCAGAGGACAAAATAAATATTGAAAGAATCTAACAATCACTTCCTGAAAGACTTAAAAAGAGAAACCCCTAGGAATACTGTAGCCAAATTTCAGAGTTTGAAGATCAAGGAGAAAATACTGCAAGCAGCTAGAAAGAAATAATTCAAGTATTGTGGAAATACAATCAGGGTAATTCAGGATCTGACAGCTTCAACATTAAGGGATCAAAGGGCTTGGAATAGGATATTCCAGAAGTCAAAGGAAATGGAATTAAAACCAAAAATCACCCACCCAGCAAAACTGAGTACTATACTTCAAGGGAATAAATGATCATTCAATTATATAGACGACTTTGAAGCATTCATGTTGAAAAGACCAGAACTGTATAGAAAATTTGACTTTGAAACACAAGAATCAAGAGAAGCTTTAAAGGGTAACCAGGAAAGTGAAATCATAAAAGACTTTCTAAAGCCGAACTGTTTACATTCCTACATGGAAGAAAATATTTATAACTCTTGAGAGTTTTCTCAGTATTTGGGTAGGTGGAGGGATTGTGTCCACACACACACACACACACACACACACACACACACACACACACACACATACAGACAGAGAGTACAGGCTGCATTGAATCAGAAGACATGATATCCACAAAAAGAGATATAAAACAAAAATTAAGGGGTGAGGAAGGAAAATACTGGGAGGAGAAAGGGAGAAATGGAATGGGGCAGGCTATAACTCAAAAAAGAGAAAAAGAAAAATCTTGTTCAATGGAGGAGAAAAGGTAGAAAGGGAGAGGGGGAAAGTGAAGCCACTCTCTCTTCATATGGCTTAAGGAGGGAATAACATGCTCACTAAATTTGGTATGAAAATCTATCTTATACTGCAGGACAGTAGGGAAGGAGGTGACAAGTGGGTGGGGGGAATGATAGAAGGGAGGGCGAGTGGGAGAAGGGAATAACTAGAAATAAACACTTTGGGAAGGGACAAGGTCAAATGAGGGAATAAAAAAATAAAGGGGGATAGAATAGGATAGAGGGTAATAGAGTTAGTATTACACAACATGATTATTATGGAAGTCTTTTGCAAAACGACACATATATAGCCTGTATTGAATTGCTTGCCTTCTCAGTGGGGATGGGTAGGGAGGGAGGGAGGGAAAGAAGGTGGAATTCAAAGTATTAGAAATGAATGTTGAGAATTATTATTGCATATAACTGGGAAATAAGAAACACAGGTAATGGGGTATAGAAATTTATCTTGTCCTACAAGAAAAGAGAGAAGATGGGGATAAGGGAAGGGTGGGGTGTGATAGAAGGGAGGGTACATTGAGGGAAAGGGTAATCAGAATGCAAGGTATTAGGGGGTTGGGGGAGGGGAGTGATGGGGAGAAAAATTGGGCATGTTACAAAGTGAGGTAAAAGGAATTAGTATGAAAACAACTGACTGAATTAATTTACTGAGACTAATTCAGAGACATCTTTAGTTTGGGGAAATAAATTTTAGTCTAAGTCTCCTAGAGGCGAGTAACTTTGGGTAAAATTTGGCATTGATGGAAGAGTTATGGTTTTAATGGCAAATTTGATTTTATGATTGTTATTAAAGCAGGAACTAGAACAGGTATAGAAAGGCATGTAAGTCATTTAAGACTTGTCTCAAAAGATGTTCCTTAGCCAATGTGAAATTGTAGTCATATGTGAAACCTGGTTATTGGAACTTGCTATTTTAAGATGCTATGGGACTATTAAGTGACTGTTCTTCTGAGTCCAACTCCAGGTAGGGATAGCAACAAAGGCGGTCTGAGTCTCCAATCCATGATGCCACTAAGCCTGTGAGATGCTGGTACGAACTGAAAAAAGGTGATCTCATGGGAAGGGTGGGAGAGCGGCTGTTCAGCCTGGGCTGAGCTAGGTTTCTCCTGACTCAATTTCTCCACTGACACCTGCCAGACTCTAAGCCTCACTGAATGCATGTTGACAATCTACTCCTGCCTGGAACTGACATAAAGTTGGGGAGATATTGTTTCCCTGCAATGTCCCTACTCTTAGTGGCAATTTCCTATAATCAAAAGGTTTGTAAGGTTATTACCAGATCTATTAAATTATAAATTGTTGGTAGGGGAACATCAGAGGTCAAGTCTAAAATTAAGCTATTTGGCTTGGGACTTTAGACCAACAAGAAGTTAGGGTCCTTTAATTCTTAGTAATAGTGTGGAGAAAATTAGGTCAAGGGCTTATGAAGTTATCATACATAGTTATTATTTGTGTCTCAGTTGGTTAATGTTAAAAAAATCCATTTTGTGGTCTACATTGTAAATGCTTTAAAAGAAATATCACCTGAGCAAAAGTTGGAATTGTGTTATGTGATATGAACTGTGTTGAAAATGAAAAATAAAAAAAAAAATAAAAATAATCAACTAATTCAACAAACATGCATTAAATGCCCACAATATGCTAGGTATATAAGTATCGACATACTAAAAATAAAAAAAATATAAAAAAATAAAAAAAATGAAATAGTTCTTCTTTTAAAGGAAGTGAATCAGGATGAGATATGAAAAAGGATACTATGTCCTCTACATCTTGCTATCATCTTAGCAGGAACACATATTAAATCTAAACCTTGGGAACCAGAATCACGTACAATATGTTTGGCATTTAAAACTTCCCAACCCTGACTCTCCTTTCTCTAGCTTTGTTAAGCATTATTCTCCTTCATCTTTTTTTTAATACTCCAGTTAAACTGCACTTATTGTTCCTTCTATGAGACATTCCATTTCCCAATGATTTGACATTGGCTATCTCCAGTCCTCGAATGCATCTCCACATCACCTATTCCTCTTAAAATCCCTAGTTTCTTTCAAGACAGAATTACAATCACCTTCCATATGAGACTGTTCTAAATTCTGGAATCCACTGGTGTCTTTCCCACCCCACAGATACATTGCATCTCTTTATGTATACCCACATATACACCATTATCTTCTTTAAAAGTAAGTCTTTAGAGGGCAGGGGCTGTTTTGATTTTGTCTTTGTATGTCCATTTCCTGGTTGCTCAAACCAGGTACTGGAGAGAACAAGTGGATAAGTAAATTAAAGATAATTTGGAGAGACTACTAAATTCTTACAAGGAATTGGACAGAAATTCACGAAAGGTTTCCCATTGGAGGTAGTTCCTGAAGTGAACCTTTGAGGAAGGCAGGATCTATGAGAGGCAAAGCTGAGAAGGCAATCTGTTTTTCTTGGCCTGGTGGAACCAGGTTATGAAGGACAATCTGTAAATGTAGAGATACAAGATGGAACATTCTGTTTAGGAAACAGGCCAGCTGGGCTACAATCTGAAGTACAGAAAAAAACCACAAAAGTTATGGAGTTAAGAAAGAGCCAGACTTTGGAGGGCTTTAAATAGTGGGCTGAAGAATTTGGAGTTGATCCTTGAGACAACAGAGAAGTGTCAAAAGTTGGTCAGCAGGTGAATGTCATGGTCAGGCTTCTGTCTTTAGGAATAAATATTTGGCAGTCTATGGAAAATGGATTGGAATAGGGAGATAATAGAAAGAAGGAGAACAGATAGGGGGCTATTGCATCATAAACAACAGGTTTTGCTAGCTTAAACTACCACTGTGGCATCGGAATGGATAAAAGGTGATTGATGAAAGATGTCTGGGAGAAAAACATGCATGACTGGCAACCATTTCATTGGGGCAGAGGAGGATGGGAAAGGGAAAATTTAAGGTTGTTAAACTGGGAAACTGGAATGAGGAAGATATTATCAAAAGTAATAAAGAATTCTGAAGTAAAAGTGGTCATTAAGAGAGAAGGGAATGATGTGTGTCTTAGACATTTGGATGTTGTTACGTGAATGCAATTTCCAGTAAGAGATGTCAGACAAATAAGGGGTAATGGGACCCTTGAAGGCAAGAGACAGATAAAAGCTAGATCTATGGACTGGAGGGTTATTTGCCTAGTGGAAATAATTTAATTCATATGAGAAATGAGATCACCAAGTGTCAGTGGAGAGGACCCAGGACAGAATCTAATGTGTGTATATACATACGTACATAATACATACATATGTGTGTATATATGTATATATACACATATGTATAAAATTTGTCTCTCCTTTACATCTCTAGATTAAGAAGGAATTAGTAATATGTATACTTAATTCATATAATTAAAAACAAGGAACCAATTGCATAAAGATAGGAGACTCATAACAAAATCAAGCCAATTTCGAGTCCTAGCCCCAAGTTTACAAATCCATTAAAGTCAGACATTTTAGCTTAAATATTCCATTAAATCAATATTTTGATGTGGCTGTAGGGGTAAGTGAAAAGGAAGGAGAAGAAGAGTCTATTGCTCAGACATCACCATGCCTACCTTTCCACCCCAGTTCCTAGGATGTACGATTTAGCATTAGAGGGACTTTAGCAGTCATCCAGGTCAGCTTTCTAATTTGATAAATGAGTACACAGAGACTAAGTGACAAACATTATCCCAGGAGCAATAAGTTGAGGACCTAGGACTCAAGGCCAGTTACTCTAATGCTATAGCCACTGTTTTTCTGCAAATAGCAACAAATACTGAATTTATCTTAAAACAAACATGATCTAAAAAAATTGAAGAAGGCATTTATAGACGGGATTGCTAATCCCCCCTGGATATTATCACCACCATCATCTCCATTATGTAATAATACTCATGACTCCCATTTCTATTGTACCTTGCAGTTATCAAGCTCTTCTTATATATACTTCCATTTGATTGTCATAGTAATCCTATGAAGAGGGAGGATAAATACTGTGAATATTACTATTATTGTCATTTTCTGGATTAAGAAATTGAGTCTCAGTAAACTTATCCCAGATCACATGACCAATAAAAGATGTCACTACTACTTGAACTCAGGTCTTTAGACTCTGAATCTCCACTTTCATTCCACCATCCAGGTTGCTTTCCCAAGGAACTACATGAGGAAGCTGATTCATTGAAGACCCCTTCTCTATTCCAATCACTATCAATTTGATATGATAATAAGTTCTGTATATTTGACCCCAGAACTGTGAGCTGCAGATGATAAGATCAGATGTGTAATCACGGAAAGCTGACTGGAGGCCCTCCACCCTTGTTTTTCCTTGTTGTGGTGACCAAGCCCAGTGTGGCAGAGGTGACATAACTATGTGGAAATTTCCCTCAAATTATTTTTGCACCTCCAGACCATTCTCTAGTGTCCAACATGAGCAGGTGCCTATCTTATGACCATCTTATTGACCATCTAGTCAGTGGAGATACCCTAAACTTCATCCATCTTATAATTACCTTATGACCACCTAGTCAGTGGAAATTTCCTTCCTCAACCAAGCCATGACCCTGCTGACATACTTTTAGTCTATACATCATATGTCAAGCAATGGAATTATTTTGTGTCTGGTATAGATATTCTTAAATGTTTAGATATCAAGCCCTATAAAAATGGAGCCCTGGAAGGAGGGGGCATCTCAGATGGTAAGGAAGATCTGAGGTCTACTTCAGTGGAGGGAACCATGGATCCTTTAATAAAGTGTTATTGGCTCAGAGCTCTGCTACAGTTTCTCTTATTGTAGGTTGGATAATTTTTACCCCCACATAAAAAAATGAAAATATTTTACTAAAAATTAAGTGCTAACTACTGAGAACAGGGACAGTGTGGTATAGAGAAAAAAAGATCCTAAAGCTGGATTTAGAGTCAGGAAGAACATGTATTTTTTTTCCCCCTATATTATAAATACAGAGCCTGAACAGCCTGACCTGGCTGACATCAACTCCAGTTCCTTAATTCATAAAATGGAGGTAATACCCATAGTTCCTATTTCATAGGACAGGTTTTTAGCTCAAATGAAGTCATATATGTGAACTGTTTCTCAAATCTTAAAGCCTACATAAATGGGAGACTTTTAATCTACACAGATAAACTGGATATAGTATTTTCTCCTTTTTCTTCTTTCTAATGCCATTATGTTGCTCATTAGACAATAACAAAGGAAAAGGAAAGATCATTATAATCAAATTAATCAGTGTTACCAATTATTAGAAGCTCTACTTAGAAAAAAAATATGTTGATGGGGAAGAGGTTGAAATCACTGACAAAAGGAAGCTTTAGGATCATTTGTGGATTACGTTGCTCTATCCTGGTCCCTCTCCCACCAATATATAAATGGTCATATGTGGAAGGTGAAAATGGACACTACTTTCTTTTTTTATTATTATTCATCCTTGGGGGGGTGGAGCCAAGATGGCGAAGTAGAAAGACGCACATAGCTCCGAACCCACAAACCACAGAACGGCTAGAGGGGACCAACCCAGGGCGAATTCTGCACCCAGAGACCACGGAATATTGGAGCAAGGGAGATTTCTGTTCCGGAGAGACCTCCAAACCTCTCACGGGGGGTACTGGGCGCCGGGACAGGGAGCAGAGGGCAGCCCTGCTGCGGCCACGACACCGTGAGGAAAAGATCCGAGAGGGCTACGGGGACGGGATCTCCAGCGGCCACGCGGGTCCCCCCACCCACAGAGGGACCTGCAAACCTCTCGCAAAAGGTCCGTCGCGCTGCAGACGTGGAGCCCAGCCCGGACCTGCGGCGGCCGCGGCCGAGAGGCACAGATCTGAGAAGGCTCCAGAGACGGGATCTCCAGCGGCTGCACAAGCCCCCCCATCAACAGGTGACTGACGTGGGTAGGTGAGAGAGTCTCTTTGGCGGGTTGAGAGGGGAGTGGGGTGCCCCCATGGTTCGGGCCCCCCAGGAGATAGAAGCTGAGAGGCGGCTACAGACAGGGGCTCCCCAAACGGGCGGGAGCCTGGATCCATTGTGGAAGGTCTGTGCATAAACCCCCTGAGGGAACTGAGCCAGAGAGGCAGCCCTGCCCCTGACCACCTGAACTTAATTCTCACACTGAATAGCAGCCCTACCCCCGCCAAAAACCCTAAGGCGGGAAGCAGCATTTGAATCTCAGTCCCCAAACGCTGGCTGGGAGGACCAGGAGGCGAGGTGGGTGTGAGGAGAACATTCAGAGGTCAGGTCACTGGTTGGGGAGAATGCCCAGAAAAGGGAAAAGAAATAAAACTATTGAAGGGTACTTCCTTGGAGAAAAGACACTTCCTCCCTTCCTTTCTGATGGGGAGGAACAATGCTTGCCATCAGGCAAAGACACAGAAATCGAGGATTCTGTGTCCCAGCCTACCCAATGGGCTCGGGCCATGGAAGAGCTCAAGAGGAATTTTGAAAATCAAGTTAGAGAGGTGGAGGAAAGACTGGGAAGGGAAATGAGAGGGATGAGGGAGAAGCATGAAAAGCGGATCAGCTCCCTGCTAAAGGAGAACCAAAAAAATCTTGAAGAAATATTCATCCTTTAGGATGGTGCTACAAAGAGAATGGGTACTACTAAGATGTATGTTGCATAGGGCTTTAACTGGATGTAGTTACATTTTCTATACTAATAAAATTAGCCTGAATTTTGAGTCCCAGAGGCTAGAGGTGGGAGGAGGAAAGTGTGACATAAGAAGAAGGAAGAAGAGAGGGTTTTCTCTATCCCAGGGCTCAGAGATTACCCTGAGCAAAATTTCAAAATGGATGAAATGTCTTTGGCTGCTCCCTACTTCCTTTAATTGTCTTCCAGAACTTCACGCTGATTGCCTCAGACACCCAGAATTTTTGCAACTCCTTGAATCCTAAATGGTGGTGCCTTCACTTAGTCCTATCGTGATTATCAAAATTAATCCCATGTTTCAAAGAATAGCTATCCTCATTAAAATCTCCAAAATGTTTTGTATAGCTGGATATTAGTAAAAAACAGGATTGAACCAATTCATAGTAATGTGTTGGTGACAAGTAGGCCCTTATTTCTTACAGAAGTATTTACATTTTTAATACATTATCAATATTAAGAAATGATTTTCAAGTAGATCATCAAAGACAAATGGGAAAACAATTAGGTTTTGCATCAAAGGACATTTGATGAAAACAGACAGTAGCAGATCAGAGAAGCATGACATCTTCCCCACTACCCCTCCAACTTCCAAACAATTCTTATCCTATTAACTGGTCTTCAAAGTTTTTGCATTTAAATCTTATAAGGACCCATTTGTTCTAAACTCACAGATATATTAAATTCAAGTTTTCACAAAAGACCTCACTTTGATGGCAATAAGTTATCTATTTGATGGTATGTAAGTCAGAATAATGATAGAAAAGGAGAGGTAAGGCAATTAATATTAATTTATTTTTCTCAATAAGTAGCATTCATATGTGAAATATACAGTCTCACAGTTAATTACTTACAGTGTTGGGCATATCATAGATACATAATAAATGGTTAGTCATTGATTCATTGTTGATTGATATGAAACTACAGCAACAAGTTTTATTCCTCCATATTATTTTCCATACAAATTCCAAAATAATTTAAAATACAAATCTGACTATATCACTATCTGGCTTATAAGTCTGCAATGCCTCTTCATTTTCTTTGGGATAAAATTCAAATGGCTCAATATAGTAACTAGAAATTTTTTGTAGTCTGGATCTTATCCAACTCTCCAGTTTTATTCATATTGTTCCGATTCATATATTCTACATTTATACAGTTTTCTACTTATCCTCCTCTTCTGTGTATTTTAACAACAATCCACTCTTCCTGGTATCCGTTACCTACTCATCATTGCCTTTTATATTCCTCAGATACCTCTAGGGACCTTTACATAATGTTATTAGCTCATAATCTTCTCTCTCTCCTTAAATAATATTTTATTTCTATATATGTTGTATCTACTTTTCCCGACCCCTACTACTTTAGAACATAAGATTCTTGGAGTTAGGTGCAGCTTAGGTCTTTGTTTTTCCTACAGTGCCTTGCATTCCAGTAGGTGTTTAACAAATTTTGATTAATTTTTATGAGACATTCACTCCATGGTTGACTTGAAAGTGATGGCACATCTTCAAGGTTACATATTTCTTCCAGTGTTACTAACAAAAACAATTTAAATGCTCCAACATCAAAACTTAAATTAATATTTTATCTCATGTGTATATACCATCTATCTTTAAAGACTGAAATTCACTGCTATCCTATATAATTCTTGATCACAATTACTTGGAGATATATAGACCCTGGGATCTATCCAGGGTGCTGAAGGGTTTTGTCTAGGCATCATTTATATTTTGCTGCTCTCAGAGCAATGCTCATTCTATCACCTGCTCTTGCAGCATGAATGGTCTACCTCCTTTTCCAATTATATATTTATATAGTGATACCCTTCAGAAAAATTTTTACATGTAGGTAATTTTCAGAAATATTTTACAGGCACATGTATTTCAATCATGAGATTTTGAGACACCCATAATTTTGTTCTCCCAAGTCTGTGGTTTTCCAACATTTGATTCAATACAAAAATCACCAGCATAACATTTATTATTATTATTTTAAAAACATTTTTTCATCCTGGGACAGCTTGGTATGATTAAAAACAATGTGCTATATTCCTAGGAAAGTAGCATGTTCTCTCATGTCTGTCTGTTTTTCTGTTTCTATCTCTCAATTATGCTCCTAATTCATTGTCTTACTGCTTTATGCCTCACTTCACATTAATAATCAGAAAGTAACTGAATAGTGTTATGTGTCCATCTCTGCTTATCAATCAATCTTTTAAAATCTTAATATATAAATCAAGAAACTCTTAGGGGGAAAACATTTAAGGATGTGTTTTACCAAGTGTCAAATGGCTTTTTGAAACAGAAATGTTCTTTTAAAAATATTTTTTCACTTAAACAAGTGACTCTAAACATATGACTTATCATAGTAGATCATTTTCAAACCCTGCCTCTTATGTTCTTCTACTATTCTTATATATAGCTTATAAAAATATAATTTTCATATATACTTTATTTAAAAGATAACAAAACATAAATGGTGATCTAATGTATAGAAATCTGTCCTTGGAAGAAAGATCTGAATTCAAATACCATGTCAGACATATTCTAACTATGTGTGGGTAAGACCATGGGAAAGCCTGTTATTGTCTCAATCCCCCCAAGTAACTTTAAGTCTCTGAGTTGCCTGTATGCATGTGTTTATCCCAATATGAAACTTTGGAGGGAATTTCCAAAAGAAGCCACAGATGACAGTAATTATTGATGGATCTATAGCAATTCTGTATAATCTTAGCAAAGTCTGTTCCATTTTCTAATAATCCTTACCATGGCCATAAAAGAAAGGTAACACTTAAAATTGGGATTATTTAAAAACTGTTTTTGGTTGCATGGTTGACCATAGCACAAGCCTTTTGCAACTTAGATGACAACTTCTCCCCAGTTAGGCTGGTCATTAGATAACAGGTTCATGCTGTAAAGTCATGAAACTTTCCAGTCAAGTAGAATTGGACAGATGCTACATATTCTGATATTGTAGCTTCAAGAACCCAGTGTGACTAGAGTTATACTCTCTAGAAAATAGATTGTTTATGGACATTTATATGAGTAAAATTTTGTTACATTTCCATCCACAAACCAAACACTTCAAATATTCACTAAAACTGCAGATAGTTGGGGGAAAGTCATTTTGATGACATATATATATATATATATATATATATATATATATATATATATATATATATATATATATATATATATATATATATATATATATATATATACATATATATATATACATATATATATATCTTTGTATTTTGATTGATTTTTGACTAAACACTCAACAGAAAGTAGAGATAGTTATCAGGGCTAAACAACATATTAAAGGCCAGAAGTAGGACTTAATTTAAATGAGGAGTCCAGTTACTTAACATTCATTTTAAATCAGGTGGGTTTTTAATGGTGTTCATTCTTTGGGCCACATTCTGTCCATTATAGGAGAAACAGGGACTTAAAGAGGCCTATCAAAAACCATTCAAAGCAGAGAGATTCTCATTTTCTCTCCAAAAGCTAAAGCATTTCAAATGCGACAAGTGGGAAAAAGTACCACAATTGTGATACATCCATTTCAGTTAGAAATCTAAATATCGTAGAAAAAGCAATGTCATAGTAGATGGTTAAAAATCCATTTTGTTCCAGCATATGGAGAAATATTATATAGCTATGGACATGCTAAGTACAAAATTACACGGAGTAAAGTGGAGAAGTTAGATAATGCGCCAATTGTCATCACTCCAAATAATCAATATGAATATGCTGGGATCCACAGATTTCTTTTTTTATCTCTGTCATGAGACATATTTTTCTATAGAGTCTTTGATCTCTGAGTACAGACTGATTCATAGAACCAATCCAACTCTCTTGCAACACCTCCAACAGCTTTATCATTACCTTTAAACAATGTTAAAAATCCTTTCACTTTCTTTTCCCTATTGTTGCCAAACTACTTGAAAATTGCTTATATTTTATTATTAGTCTTCTTCACCACCAATTTTCTCCTCATACCATTACAGTCTGACTTTTGCCTCAACCAAGCTTCTTAAAACTCTTTTCCCCAAGGCTACTAGGTTGAGTCTCTCATGGCCAAATTCACTGATCTTACTATTCCTTGCCTCTTTTATCTCTCTGCAACAGTTCACATTGCTGACTTCCTATTAGGGAACCTCTGCTAGCTTGCCTTGAGTGACACTATGCTCCCTTGCTTCTTCTCCTACCACTTTGAGCATTCGTTGGATGATTAAGACTAAGTATGTGGAACACTGGGTACAATATCATATTTAGTTGATCCAAGTTACCTTAGTCACAGAACTGCTCATGTTTTTATATTGACAAGGTCCAAGATTCTTTCCTTGGCACTCCTCTCTTCTCTTTATGTGCTTTTAATAATGTCATTCACATGTCATTTTAAATTAATTTTGATATATGTTGTCTTAGAACATCTTCATTTCTTAATCAATCTCTGCCCTTCTTTCAACCAGAGAGCTATACCTCAATAACAAAGAATGAACAAAGCAGATGCAGTTTAGCAAAATTGAAAATAATAGAAATGACAACAAAAATGATGGCGATGTTTCTATAAAGCCTAAATTGTGCTTAGCAGGTAGGTGCTACTATTACCCTCCCCACATTTTTACTTATAAAAATGGCACATTTATGAAAAAGAAAGATTAACAGTACTGTGCTAATTATCATAATGGTATCAATTTCAACCAAAATAATCACAAGAAACTCTTTCACAATGCATATTTCTCACAGAGGCAGGAGGTTCAACAGAAGTAATGAGGTAGCTTCAGAGGTAGTTCCTTTGCAGTGACCACTCACTACAAAACATAGTTTGATGGAACTATTTACAACTCAGCCAAAAGTTCTGAAGGTGGAGTGATACCCACAAGCAGTACGAGACCAATAAAGTCTGCTTAATATTTTAAAAACAGTGTCAAAGAGAAAAAACAAACAAAAATTCATCCTTTCAGTTGCTAGTATTTTCGCCATGATCAAACTCATTCTTAGTAAGTGGAGTTTTCATGTCTATTTCATTTTTATTCAGTACCAGAAGTTTCTGATGTCTTTTTGTGCCTTTTTGTTTATTAGTAAATGGGAAGAGAAATTGTAACCATATACTGCAATGCCTGCTCTCACATTCCAATGGTTCTCTTTAACCATGATCTTTATATGTTGTCCAAATTCTTTAAAATATAGGGTGTGATGTCCAGCAGGACTATGGAGAGGAGAAAGTTGCAGACAGAGGAGACCACATCTATGCATCTTGTGCTTGAGCTCCTTTGGGTCTAGTTTTGGCCCAAGGTTCTCGATCTAGAACATGATGAGTTCAGCCTTCCAGTTATGGGCAGCAACAACCCATTCTCCTGGGAAGTGCAAACAGTTTGCCAGCTCTCTGGATATTGCTATTATTTCCTTTTTTTACAAATGAGGAAACTGAGGCAAGCTAAAGTTAAAAGACTTGTCCAAATTCAAGCAGATGGTGTCTGAGGCTGGATTAGAACTCTGTTTTTCATAACTCCAAGCCCAGTACTATATCTCCAATTCAATATATATACTGCTAAAATCCACATTATCAACCCCCTTCAAAAAAGAGACAGAGATGCATTTTTATATACTCTTACCCATTCTTTAGAGCTCACACTGAATTCTTTTTTACTCCTCTTTCTCCATGAGGCATTCTTACAACATACAGCCAATAACATCTTATACCCTCTTGCACTTCACAAAGTTCTGTATTTTGTACCTCTTGAGAGTCCGTAAGTGTTACATAATGTAGCTGTCAGTGAAGGTTTCATATACTTTTATTAGCTCTATACTTCATGAGGTCATTCTATGTTATCTAAATGTTGAATTAAGAGGTAGCCAGGTGGTACAGTGGATAGAGCACCAGTGCAGGAGTCAGGAGGACCTGAGTTCAAATCTCACCTCAGACACTTGACACTCACTAGATGTGTGATGTTGGGCAAGTCACTTAACCCCAACTGCCTCATCCTGGGTCATCTCCAGTCATCCTGATGAATATCTGGACACTGGATTCAGATGGCTCTGGAGGAGAAGTGAGGCTGGTGACCTGCACAGCCCTTCCTCAATCAAAACAATGCCAAGTGCAAGTCATGTCATTATTTCTCTGATGGCATGCTCTTCTTCGGCAATGAAGGACAAACACACACACACACACACACACACACACACACACACACACACACACAAAAGTGTTTAATCTATCTCCCTTATCTCCTACAACAGTGCTATGTGCATAATAGTTACTTAATGGATATTTCTTGAATTCTCTTTACATTTTCACGATGGACATTAAAAGAATAATGGGTATAGGAAATTACCACCAATATTTTTTTAGCTATTAAAAAAACAGACTTGGTAAATAATTTTAAAAGATGAAGTAAATTTCAGTGGCACTAATTTAAAAATATTTGAAGTGCATTTTAAGTTACCTTTTGACACCGGCTGTTACTGGTTTAAAAAGCCAGAAAAGTATATCAGCAGAACAGACTAGAAATTTAAATAGTTGAATAACAGAAACAACTGAATTCTATAACCAAATGTTTGTTAAACTCAAGGATATGAGTCATTTGGAAACAACTCTCTATTTGACAATAACTGTTAAGAAAACTAGAAAGCAACCTAGAAAATTACCATTCATATGATTATAACATAGAGCTATGCAATATATGACAATAAAATGAAAATTGTTCTGTGACTCGATTAGTAAGGTCACCCTGAAAAAAAGAGATACAGAATACTTCAGTACCTTGGACAGCTATGCTTGAGGGGGAATCTTAACGTGATAATGGCTATCACTTAAGATAAAAGATAACTCTGATGACATGATATTGAAACATATTTACACTAACAACTTCAATACTAGTAAAATGAGAAGGGAAGATGTTGATTGAGAAAAAAATAACTTTAAATCAAATATCTCTGAGAAAGGTGTGAAATTTAAGATCTAGAGGGAACAACTCTGTACAGGACTGTACAGGACTTTGAAGAGTGATACGATGAAGAATAGAAAAGATGAAAGGCGATAAACAACATATTTTCTAATGAAGAATTTCAAATTACTAACAAGTAATTCTCTAAAATTCTCTAAATCCCTAGGAATAAAAAATGCAAATAACAATACACTTTCATGTAAGCTTCCACCTAATAATAAGTAGAACAATAAGACAAAATATGGAAATAGTCAATTTTGGGGTTGGGTTTAAATTTTTTAATGTTGGTTAATAACAAAATAAATTTGAAACATACAATGCAAAATGCATTTTCTTCTGACTACTAACTTTAATTACCTCTCAAAGAAATTTATAAGGGATAACAAAGTCATTATATAATAAGGTGAAGAGGAGAATGCATGCTTAAATCTTTTGAGGTATGTATTTTCCTGTTATTGTATGACTAGATTTTAGCTTAAAAGTTGAAATTTTTAAAATATGATAAGAGCCAATCCACTTCTGGTAAGTATTCTGGCTTATATCAGTGATATGCCTGGTGAATTATTATCATGAATACTACCGGAATGGTTTCTTGCAGGGCATTAATATATGCACACATATGTAGTGTATTTAAAAATACGTGCAAACATATTCAGTATTTTTAAAACTCTTGCCCAGTGAAAAATAAGGTACAAAAAGAACCCTTTCTGAAGGAAAAAAAATAAAATACAACATTATGTGGTTCATTTTATGTATTGAATTTTTTGTACCAGCAAAGTATCAAGCATTCCTATTTTATAAAAATTGCGAATGAAGTAACAGAGCAACTGATTCCTAAAATCCTACCATTAATGTATGAATCAAAACACAAGCCCATGATGGTGAACTCATTTGACTGTTTTATGACCATGCTTTAGCGGGTACCTTGATCCATACCTAGTGAAATGCTTTTTACACCCTGTAAATCAGATGCTTTCAATATATCCTTGAGTTTATTTATCTAAAGCAGGTGGAATAACTGTTATATGAAATTTTACTGAAATTTTCTTTGAAATATTACCTTTAGTAATTCTTTGAAGTCTAGCTAGCATAGTAAACTCTTCTATTATTGTGAATTAAAATCTACATTTAGAGAAAATCATGGATAGAATATTGCCATTAACCTTTCCATAAGAGTAAATTTGGACTTAATTTCTTCTTAAATGAAAATTGTTATAAGCTTTCTTAATGTCTGCAATAATACTTGTTTTATCGTTATTCCCATTCAATCAGCAAGCAAATAACCATTTATTAAATTTTGAGCACAGTCATGAAGTAATATAACAATTGTGATTCTGTGCATTTCAGAGGCTATCTATACTAAGCATGCATTCTCCTCTTCACCTTATTATATAATGACTTTGTTATCCCCTATAAATTTCTTTGAGAGGTAATTAAAGTTAGTAGTCAGAAGAAAATGCATTTTGCATTGTATGTTTCAAATTTATTTTGTTATTAACCAACATTCCACAGAATAGGAATCCTTTCTATAAATGACTGACTCTCTATCCTGTTTGAAGACTGTTCTTGGGTATAGAATCCTACATTTCAGAATTCAAAGGGGCTCTAGAGGTCACTTATCATCACACATCCCAAATGAAATCCTGGCTATGATATAACCAATGTATAATCCACTCCCACTGAAGGTAGTCCAGTTCTTTTTTGGAGAACTCTTTATTTGTTAGGAAGTTTGTGTTTACATCAATCCCAAATTTACTTCTTTGCAACTTGACAATTTACAACTTCTTATCATCATTCTTAGTTCTTCTCTTTCAGACAAAGCAGAATAAATTCAGTCCTTCTACCTCAGAGATAAGGTGTAATCTTTATGCAAAAGCATTAGTGCATGGAAGCAAGTAGGTGTTATATAAATGTTTATTCCCTCCTCTCTTCTCTTTCCCTTATAAAAGACTTTAATTTTGTTAGGCAGCTCTCATGTCCTAAAAGCATTGCAACAGGAAACTTTCTGTCTTATGAAACTGACTGTTCTGCTTTGGCGAACCTCTAATTTCCCCTTATATTAAGCTAAAAATATTTATTTCTATACCTTGTAAGTATTCTATTGGACACACCATCAAATAAATCATGAGTTCAAGTTTTCTCTTTTCTAGGATATGCATCTTTAATTTCGTTCATAGATCCCTTGTATAATCTGAGTGCCTTAAATATCATGGCTGCCCTTCTCTAGTGTGGCCACTTTTTAAAAATGTGGAATGAGGAAAGCAAGAGTTATGAGTAACATAAAAGTAATGTGAATTCCTAATAATATTTACACTTGTCCTGCATTGCATAACTTCCTTGAATTCATATCAATGATTATTTTGCAAAATTATGTCATAGTTAACATTTTTTTAGTTGGAGTCTTTATATGCCCAGATTGAAAGTGCTGCCATACATGGGGCAATCCCAACATGGGTCAACCCAGAAACTTTTACCTGCTCTACTTTCATGAGTTGGGCTGGTTCACCACTCCTTAGACAGCCTGCTAGTCTTTCTGCTCCTATAGATTCACTGTATTTGTGCCAGTTTAGAGAGGTCAATCAATCAGCATCATTCCTCCTACAGATCAGAAGCCCTGAGCACAAATCATCCACTGGGCTTCACAGTAGCAGGAAATGTATCATTATTCTCAGCCCAGTTCCCTTTGAGGAAGTTATCATAATAAAATATAAAGATTCAAAGTAGACGATCTGGATGTAAGTATATACCATGTAAAGTTTGGGTAAAAGAGGTGCATATGGTCCTATGCTACACAAAAGCAATAAATGGGGGTCCAGAAGACCTCAGATTTACATCTAAATCTTTATCTAGCTATATTGTTTTGCAGTTGACACAATGTTTTTGCTTTAGCTTCCATATCTATAAAATGTCAGTAATATCCAATATACCTAATCCTCAACATTGACAGAATGGTTAATTATGAACATATTTTGAAAAGTATTTTAAAATACAAAGCATCTGTTAATACTAAGTTATATAGCAATTACTTTTAAATTATTCAGATTGAGTCATCATTTACTAATAATTTCATCTGTCCCTATACATTAATCCTGGTAATATACCCCTTCTAATGAAAATTTAATTTGAGAGGATGCAGATGAAATTTAACTTTATAATTCTGTAAAATGCAATCTCTGAGAACAGGTGATATTTTGATTTTGTTGCTCTGTCTCCAATACATAGCATGATGTTTTGCACAAAGGTGCTTATAAGATAGATTTAATCAGACTTAGCTGACTGGCTAGTTACCTCAATTTTACAAACAAAAAATTAACATAAAAGAGAAATAATAAGGAATTCAATAAAGTTAAACTGTTTACATTCCTACATTGGAAGATGGTACTTGTAACTCCTAAGAAAATTACCATTATTAGAGTTGTTAGAAGGAGTGTACATAGAGGGGGAGTATAGCTGTGACTTCCCTATAATGGGATGATACCCCTCCAAAAAAAATTAAAGGGTAAGGTAGAGGGACGCACTGGGAGAAGGGGAAGGGAGAGGTGGAATAGGGGAAATTACCTTACATAAAAGAGGTATGAAAGGAAGAGCCTTTACATTAGAAGGGAAAATGGGATGCAGGTGGTGGGCAATGCTTGAACTTCTTGTCATTGGGAATGGCTCATAGAGGGAAAATCATACACATTCAGCTGAGTATAAAAGATGAGGTGATCAGAGAAGGGGATAGGGGCTAACAAGAGAGAGGGCAAATTAAGGGAGGCAGTTGTCAGAAGCAAAAGAACTGTTGAGGTAAGACAGCAGAAGGAAGGAGTGGAGAGAGAGAGAGAGAGAGAGAGAGAGAGAGAGAGAGAGAGAGAGAGAGAGAAAATACCCAATGGGATGAAGAAAATTCATAGCTGGTAACAATAAAATAACTGTGAATATATATGAGATGAACTTATGTATAAAACAGAAGCAGATAACCAAATGGACTCAAAGCTAAAATCCCACAGTATGTTGTTTATAAGAAACACAACTGAAGTAGAGAGACACACAGAAGAGTTAAAACAAGGTGCTAGATCAGAATCTATATTATGGTTCAGCTGAGGAAAAAAACATACAACAAGGGTAGCAATCATGATCCCAGAAAGTAAAAGAAAAATAGACTTCATTAAAACGGACAAGCTGGAAAACTTCATTTTGCTACAAAGATAACAACAACAATGAAGTAACAGAAGTATTAAACATGCGTGCAACAAATGACATAGTATCCAGTTTCTTAAAGGAAAAGTTAAATGAGTTATGGGAAGGAATAGACAGTAAAACTATACTACTGGGAGACCTCAACTTTTTACTCTGAGAAACAGGTAAAGCTAGCTATAAAATAAATAAGAAAGAGATTAAAGTGATGAATAGAATTTTTTAAAAGTTAAATATGATAGATGTCTAGATAAAATTGATTGGGAATTGAAAGAAGTACACATTTTTTCTCAGATTTACATGGCACCTTCACAGAAAAAAATACCACTTATATCCTTCACAGACCATAGTGTAATAAAATTACATTTAATAAGGGAGATAGAAATATTGATTAAAATTAGAAACTAAATAATTTAATGCTAAAGAATGAGTGGGTGAAAGAATAAAAACAAGAAACAGTCAATAATTTCATTAAAGAGAATGATAGCAATGAGATAAAAAAAACAACATTTATGGATTGCAGTAAAAGGAGCACTGAGGGGAAAATTTGTATCTCTGAATACTTACATCAATAAAATAAGGAAAGAACAGATCAATGATTTGGGTGTACAACTAAAAAATATACTAGAACACAAACAAATTAAGATATCTAATTTAACGTTAAATTGGAAATCTTGATAATCAACAGAGAGGTTAATAGAATTGAAAGTAAGCAAGCCATTGACTAATAAAACTAAAAACTGATTTTATTAAAGAAATAAAATGGATAAACCAAGAGGTGATTTGATTTTTAAAAACAAAAGAAGAAAATCAAATTACCAAGTATCAAAAATGAAAAAAGTAAATTCACCATAAATGAAGATGAAATTCAAGCTTTTTGAAATTAGGAGCTATTTTGCCCTGCTGTATGTCAATAAATCTAAACAAAATGGAAAAATACTTACAAAAAATCCAAATAGCCCACATTAACAGAAGAGTAAATAGAATAGTTAAATAACCCTTTCACAGAAAAAGAAGTTGAACAAACCATCCTTGATTTCCCTAACAAATGATCTCTAAGACCAGATGGATTCTACCAGACACTTAATGAATAATTAATTACAACAATATATGAACTACTTGGAAAAATAGCTAAAGAAACAGTCCTACAAATTTATTTTACCACACAAACATGGTACTGGACTCTAAACCAGGAAAAGAAAAAACAAAGATACAGAAAGCAACAGACCAATTTCTCTAATGAAAATTGCTGCAAATTTTAAAAATAAAATACTGCAATACTAGAGACTACCACAATATATAAAAAAGATCATACGTTATGACCAGACCAGGAATGCAAGACTGATTCAGTATTAAGAAAACTATCAGTATTATTGACCACATCAACAATAAAAACAGCAAAAATCATGTGATTATATTAATAGATGTTGAAAAAGCTTTTGACAAAATGCATGATTTTCATTCAAAAAACATCACTAGAAAGCATAATAACAGAGAGAGTTTTCCTTAAAATGATGAGTACTATCTACTTAAAACCATCAGCAAACATTATCTATAATATGGATAACCTAGAAGCCTTGACAGTAAGATAAAGGATGAAACAAAGATGCCCATTATCACCACTATTATTCAGTGTAGTACTAGAAAAATTAACTATCACAATAAGAGAAGAAAAAGAAATAGAAAGAATTAGAATAATCAATAAGGAAACAAAACTATTAGTCTTTGCAGATGACATGATGTTATACTTAGAGAATTTTATAGAACTGACTAAAAAATTTGTTGAAATAGTTAACTTCAGCAAAATTGCAAGACATAAAATAAATTAGCTCAAATCATTAGCATGAACACACACACACACACACACACACACACACACACACGCACATATCCAACAAAGTCCAGTAGGAAGAGAAAGAGAAATGTTATTTTAAAGTAAGGGTAGACAATACAAAATTCTTGGAAGTCTACTTACCAAGACAAAGAAACTATAAGAACAGAAATTTAAAAAAAATTTCACACAAATAAAAGCAAACCTAAACAATTGGAA
This sequence comes from Notamacropus eugenii, assembly GCF_028372415.1. Taxonomy (NCBI): domain Eukaryota; kingdom Metazoa; phylum Chordata; class Mammalia; order Diprotodontia; family Macropodidae; genus Notamacropus; species Notamacropus eugenii. The sequence continues at coordinate 60,707,032 of NC_092874.1, read as the reverse complement.
AAATATCCATTGCTCATAAGCAGGCTGAGCCAATATAATAAAAATGAAAATTCTACAAAATTATTTTCTTTATTCAAGGTCATGCCAATGAAACTGACAAAACTTTGTGGATATAGAAAAAAAAACAATGAAATTCATCTGAAAGAACAAAACATCTATGATAGCAAGAGAATCAATTTAAAAATCTGAAAGATAGTAGCCTAGCAATGCCAGAGCTCAATCTGGATTGAAAAGTGGTAATCATAAAAACAATAAGCTACAGGACAAGATATAAAGTGGTGGATCAGTGGAATATATGAGGTACACAATAAACAGTAATAAAGGACCACAGTAATCAAGTGTTTGACAAACCCAAAGGATTCAAGGTTTTTGGACAAAAAACAAATCACCATTTGAGAAAAATTGCTAGGAAAACTGGAAAGCAGTTTCATAGAAACTAGGTATAAACCAACATCTCACACCATATAATAAGATAAGGTCAAGTTGGATACATGATTTAGACAAAAAGGGTGATATCATATGCAAATTAGGGGAGCATGACATATTTCACCTGTCAGATCTATGGATATGGGGAAAAAAACTATGACAAAACAAGAGATAGAGAGCATTAGGGGTGGTAAACTGGATAGCTTAGATTACATTAAATTAAAAAAGATTTTGCACAAACAAAATCAGTGTAGCCAAAATTAGAAGGAAAGTAGAAAATAGGATGGAGGGATTTTACAACAATTTTCACTGATAAAGGTTTCATTTCTTATATATACAGAGAAATGATTCAAATTCATAAGAATATCAGACATTCCCTGATTGATAAATGGTCAAAGGATATGAACAGACAGTTTTCAGAAGAAGAAATCAAAGCTATTTATAGTCACTTGGAAAAAAATGTTTTAAATCACTACTGACTAGAGAATTACAAATTAATACAACTCTGAAGTACCACTTCACACATATCAGATTGACTAATATGAAAGAAAGGAAAATGACAAATGTTGGAGGGGAGGTAGAAAAAAAATTGGGGCACATGCCCTGATGGTAGAGTTCTAAACTGATGCAATCATTCTGGAGAGCAACTTGGAACAATGAGCAAAGGGCTATAAAATTATGCTTAACATTTTACCCAGAAATACCACTACTAGCTCTGCATCCCAAAGAGATTAAAAAAAAAGAAAAGGACCAAGAGCTCCTGGAAAAACATTTATAGTAGCTCTTTTTTTTGGTGGCAAAGAACTGGAAATTTAGGGGATGCCCATCAAGCTGCATATGATTGTGATGGAATACTACCGTGCTATGAGAAATGATGAGCAGTTTCAGAAACACCTGGGAAGACTTTTATGAACTGATGCAAATTGAACTGAGTAGAAGCAGGAGAAAACACAGTAACAGTAATATTGCATGATGATCAATTGTGAATATTTTAACTATTCCTAGCAATACAGTGATTCAAGACTATTCCGAACAACTTAAGATGAAAATGTTATCCGCTTCCAGAGAAGAAATTGATCGAGACTGAATGTAGAGAAAAGCATACCTTTAAAATATATTTTTCTTGTGTGTATTTTGGGAGGGTTGTCTGTATTTTCTTTTGCAATGTGATTAATATGGAAATATGTTTTGCATGACTTCACCTGCATAATCTATATCAAATAGCTTGCATTCTTAAGGCAGGGGTGGAAGATGGAGAGAGAGAATTTAGATCTTGGAAGTATACACACACATACACACAAACATATATAAATATATGTATATATAATTTTACTAGTAATTAAAAAAATCAAATCAAATCACAAGACATAGTGTCTTGTAACCATGGAACTTACATTACTTGGGGTATATGTGTTGGGGGTGAAAGGGAAGGGAAATATATGTATTGGAATAATAAAAATTAGAGAGTAAAGGGAGCAAAAAAGATACCCAAACAGAAAATCTCAAGGATAGTTGTCATTCAACAATGTTTGTAGAATTCAGAGAATTCCAAAAGTCCATCTAACAAAAATGTTGTTAAATATATCATTAAATGAGGAATTTATTTTTTAAGAAAAAAAAAAGGATGAAGATGCTAAAAATTTAGCCATAAAAAAACCCTTGGCTTGGTCATTTAAAAATGCAGAAATATTTTTAATCAATCCGTGTTCCCAGTTGCTCTGCATAGCAATATGGAAATTTTAAACTTACAATGTTCTTAATCTAAGTACATTTATTAGAGCATAAATTCTCTGATGTCAGGAGAGTGTTTCTCATGAATCACAATTAACACATGATCCAATGCTCTGAAGACGGCAATATTGGGAAACAATTTTCATAGATGAGTATCACACTGAAAACCATAAAGCCACCCTTAGATTCCATCCGATGGGGAACAACATTTCTTTTAACCAAGTCCATGGAAGCATTACTGGAACCTTATTGAGTCCATAACAGGTGAAAAAAATAGAATAATCCATGATACATCTTTCCTCATTAATAATATTATTTTCCAAATATCTTTTTGCAAACTACAACTCCATACAAATATTGTTTCTGGGAGAACAAACCCAGAATTCAATTGTCTTTGTTAATTAACTAAGGCTATCATTGATTTTCTCTGCAATGAAAACCCATATGTGTGAGTGAATAGTCAATTGGAAACACACAGTAAGGAGAACAACTAAAGGAGAACAATATTATCTGAAAATTATTGGTGTCAAAAAAAGTGCCTTCTAACACATCAAAAAGCTAAAGACCCATTGGTAGAGTAAAACTTACCAGCATTTTTTTTTCAAAATCTACTTTGAACATCATCCTTGTCCCCAAAGTTTACAATGCAGCCATGGCGCTAAGATGATGGCACAGACCAAGTGCCTAAACTATACTCAGGGTAAGGTACTGTTTTGGGTAACCCTTCAGGATCCACAGAGTTTATGAAATTTGGGGATAAAGTATAGAATTTAGAAAGTATATCAAACAACCTGTGATCAAAGATAAATCATATACTTCAATATTACATGATAAAATATTGAATCTACTATATGTACACTTTGCAACAGCAAAAATAACTACCATTTATATTATGCTTCACAAATATCTCATTTGATCCCCAGGAGATAGCTGTTACTTTTGTTCTCATTTTGTGGATGAGGGAAGAAGCAAAAAGAAATTAAGTAACTTGAGCAGGGTCACACAACCACCAAGAGTGTGTTTGGATATAAATTCACGTCTTCCTGATTCCAGATCCAGTGCGCAACTCACTTTACCTTTAGATGACAGAAATACCACATATACAAAAGATCATAATTTTTCAAGGCCAGAGGGAAAGAAAAGAAGGCTATATACATTTCTCTATCCCTTAGTCTCTATATATCTTATGTATTTAGGATACTTGGATTAAAAAGTTAACCTTTTCTTAGTCTGTTTCAAGGTTTCTTTTATTCAAATGAAAATTTAATATAGGATCATGGACTGACAGCTAGAAAGCCCACTGAGTTCAAGTAACAGAGAACAGAACTTCAGAGAGGTCAGGAATACCTAAAGAATAAAGAGATGAGTTTCTTAAAGCGCAGGCATCTCCTTTCTCCTATTCATCCCACTCTATCATTAATCACAAATGTAACCATGTAATAGCAACAACCCGAATTTATGTATCACTTTAAGTTTTGCAAAGCACTTTATATGTTTCTCATTTGATCCTCACAACAACCTTGCATTGTCATTATTATATCCATTTTGCAAGTGAGGACACTGAGATTGAGAGAGGTTAACTAACTTACTCAAGGTCACATAATTAATATGTCCAATACAGAATTTGAACTCAGGTCTTCCTGAGACCAAGTCTAGCATTCTATCTACAATATTTTATAACTGAGGTTTGGGGAAATTAGAAGAAAATCCTTATATTTAGTGAGTTTTCTGAATCATCTGAAGAATTCTTTGTGCTTTTAAAATAAGAGTAAGATCCATTTCTGATGATGAATATTTTTTTCTCCTTTTTCTGGGAACTCAGTTTAGAAATAAGGAAAAGTCATCCAGCCAACTCTCTCGAGATAGCAGACAGAGGTCAGAATGAGAGGAAGTCAATTGAAAACAGGCTTAACAATTCCCTGAATCAATGAGAGAAAGGCAATGAAGCGGAAGTGGAGAACTGGAGTGGTTTTCTTTTTAAATTACTAAACAAGCACTTTTTTGGTTACATGCTTTTGCTGACATTACTGGCCATAATTCTTAAAATCTAAAAAGCTACTCTTTATATTGCATAATAAAATCACAGAACAGAAAGGGAGTGGAGATTTCACTTCAGTTCTAGCTGAGAAGTACATTTTGGTTTTTTTCTTTCCCCATTTTAAAATCAGTTTGTGGTGGTTTCGTTGATGGTTGTAGTTCTGCCATATTTAAGATATTTAAATTAATTTAAGGTATTTAAATTGTTTTGAGGTATTTAAAAATGCACAATGAAAATTCAAAGAATTCAACGGTTGCAGAGCTAGGTGGTGCAATGCATAGAGTATTGAGCCTGGAATAAGGAAGACCAGCTGTCAAATTTGACTTCAGATACTTACCAGCTGTGTGATCCTGGGCAAGTCACTTGACCCCTGCCTGCATAAAACCGCAGAAATAAATGGCAAACCATTCCGGTATCTTTGCCAGAAAAACCCCATGGTCTAAAAGGTCGTGAAAAATCAGATGATTGAACAACTGAACAACAATATCCAAAGTTAATTTGGGAGAGCTTTCTAGAAAGAGCTTCATGTTTTACCATTTATTTTCCTCAAGAAGACATACTCTAATAATGCATCCATTCATTGAATTTAATAATTTGAAAAATAAATGTAAATGTATGCCTCTGTACAAGCACTGGGCAAGAACTGTGTGGGACAGAGATACATTAAATGTAGGCTGTGCCCTTTAGAGCATTCTAATCTAATAGAAAAAAATATAAATTTATTTTAATGTAAATGAGTATATGACAACACCTGCAAGGATTCATGGAAACAAATACAAAGTAAGCCAGTCTCTAACCTTGAGAAACTTAACATTCTGCTACAAAAATACAGCTGGTTCATAGAAAAAAAATAAAGGATATAGAAAAATAGTTACAGAGTAATGAAGGAGAATTAGCAACTGAGGAAAAAAAGGAAAGACCTCTTAAAAGAGGTGGAATGTCAACTGAAACTTGAATGAAGCTAAGGATTCCATGAGGTAGAGAAGAAGAGGAACAACATTTTACGAATGGGAGACAATTTATGCAAACATGGAGGCAAGAGATGGACTGCTGTGTTTGGGGAATAGCAAGAAGGCCAGTTAGTCTGGTGCCTAGAGTGTGTGAAGGGGAGTGATGCCCACTCAGTCTAGGAAGGCAGACTGGAGCCAGACTGTGAGTCAGCCCCTTGAGTATTGGTAACCAAGATCACCACAGTGCCATTAACAGAAGTAAGGACATGAGGAGTAGCTGGAAAGGGAGGCCATCGATAATCACAAATGTCTGACATTTCAAAACAAAAAGTAGCATGCATACCAAGAATAGTCCAATAGAAGATAAGAACCATAATTCTATATCCCAAAATTCAAATAAATATGGACAAATATCAGGGACATCCAGACTTTCTTTTTCTGAGTTTTAAGTGGTGACTCCAATGATTCCCTTTTCCATTACCACAGTTATCCCTTCGACATGTGACTCTCCTCATCACAGTTTCCAATATATTGCAAGTCAGCGTAAGAAATTAAATGATAACTTGGGAGGTAGTTTTGGGGAAAGCACAGATGACACAGAAGAAGTTTTGAAACTCAAAAATTACATTTACATATATACACACATACAAATATATATGTGTATGTATAAACACACATATATTTGTATAACTTAAAGATATTGAATCTTTTAATACCACAATAATTCAGACTTCTCTGGTATGATGGAAAGGCCAAAGAAATTTTACGTAGATTTTTCAGATCATGGGGGTGCCATACCCCTACCTGCTGTGATGTGGAAGGGATAGCTATACTATGTTTTGTTAGTTTAAATAGTTTATAGTCATTTTCATAGACTATTAAAGCATCCTGACTTGCCCAAGATCACACAGCTCTCAAACATCAGAGGTGAGATTTTTATCTAGGGTCTCCAAATCCAAAGCTCATGCTCTTTACCTTGTATCCTGTTGCCTCTCAAAAAACACCTGTTGTCTCTCTGCTAATACATGGTCCATTCTACCCATTAGTTAAGACTTCCTTCTATTTGCGTGGCACATTCTATATATGTTCTACATTTTATGAGAGGTAAGGTTCATACAAAGTCTTTAATAATCTGCACTTAACTATTCCAATTTATCCTGTGGCAGATGCTTACTGGGAATAAAAAAGTCCTTTTTGAGGAATAAAGCTTACTCAATTCAGAGCCCAGATGTACTCAGAATCACTTCAAAGAATGGTTTCACTTAAGGCAAAGTCAGTACTCCATAAAAGTAGGATAACAGTCCCTCAGAATGAAAGTCTTCTTCTATCTTTGGAATGACTACTTTGAAAAGTCTAAGTGTCAGGAAGAATACCTCAGAAGAAAATAGTATGCCTAGATATAGGCTTTGTCAATGGATTTCAGAACTAGACTTGGTTTTAATGATTAATCTGCAGATATATGATGTCACTAAGGTTCCATCTACATTTATCACAAATGATACAAATCCAGAAAGCATAATCTCCAATGCCCTCCTTTTCCCGAAACCGACTCGGGTTATTTAGAGGCAACACCAATATTTCATCAAAGGGTCAGGAGGTAGTTGGTGACTTCAAAAGCTCCATGGATAAGATGCATAATAATTTTCAGACATCAGGACAATTTTAAAGCTCATTAAGTAGCCTATGAGCATAATCATTCTTTTCAAAAACAAGCACTGCAGAATATTATACAAATGGAAATAAAAGAAACTTTCTGCTCAACGATTTTAATGACAATCTGTATTTCTCAGGAAAAGGCTAGATGAAGCTTTGGGAAGTCTAACTCTGGACATTGGCAATACAGGCTTTATCTGCTTATGCCTAAGTTTCCAATGATTTTGAAGTAATTGCTGAGTCAGTGAAACAGATTCACTAGAGTAACCATATCATCTCTATTTTGGTAGGGTGGATACATGGCTTCAAAGCAGGCTTTGCATTTCTTCAGATTGGTTGGGAGCTGAGTTTTCCTTAATATCATAACTGTCTGCTAGCATAAATATTCCTTTCCACTTGCATTAGGAAATCTAAAACTGGATTAATTTCCTTAATGAAGGGATAAGTGGATTAACTCTTGTGACCATTGGTAGACCTTTAATAAACTCCAGTTACTGATCTGGTACAGGTTTTGGTGGGAATGATAATAATAAAAAAATAAGAATAATAGCTAACATTTACACAACACTTACTATATGCCAAGCACTGTGCTAAGTGCTTTGCAATTATTATCTCATTTTATCCTCAAAAGAAATCTGAGAGGTAGGTGTTATTATTACCCCTTTTATAGATGAGAAAACTGAGGCAGACAGAGGTTAACTGACTTGCACAGGATCACAGAGTTAGTAACCATCTGAGGCTGAATTTGAACTCCTTCCTGACTCCAGGCCCATCTTTCTATCTGCTGTACCACTTAGCTACCCCAACAATAACAAACACAACTAATATTTATATAATTTTTTTTAAATCCTATAAGGGACTTTAAAAATGGTATATCTCACTTTATCCTCAAAATTCTGAAAATACTGTTATCAACCCAATCTGACAGATAAGGAAACTGAAGAAGTTTCCTTATTTATTACATTAATTCTCACAATTGACATAATTGATGTATAGACTCCTGAGGGCAAGAAATATTTTCTTTAAAATTATGGATCCCTAGGACCTACCACAAAGCACACACACATCCCCATGAACAAGCAGGTAGGTGCGTACATGAACACGTACATAGGTATATATACCAACCTGTCCCTTTGGTTTTCCCTGCAACCTTTACTGGGGGAATGGAACCCCAGGTAGCATCAGCATTCCTCTGATGTGCAAAACAGTACCCACATTTATTCAGTTTCCCTTTATTTCTCTACTTGGTTTGGAACTAAAAAGCTTGCATGTATACATTTGGGGATGGCCCAAATGAGCCCGGGAAAGGTTATCTAATTCCATTCTATCTGAAGGAACTATCTATACTGAGCTTGAAATTTCCCTGAAAGTTCATGGTTTTGCTGTTCAGTCATTTCATTTGAGTCTTACCCTTTATGACGTCATCTGGGGTTTTCTTGGCAAAGATACTGGAGTGGTCTGTCCTTTCCTTCTCCAGCTCACTTTAGAGATGAGTAAATTGAGGCAAACAGGGTTAAGTGACTTGTCCAGGGTCACATAGCTTGTAAGTTTCTGAGGCTGAATTTGAACTTGAGTCTTTCTGATACTAGGCCCACTACTCTATCCACTGAGCCATTTAACTCCCCTTGTGTGTTTGTTAGCCTCAGTAAATACTTCTCTTTTCTTATCCCTGTAAAATTGTCTCCATTTACTTAAAAGCAACCAATAAGCCAGAGAAGTTCTATTGGCCACTGCCTAAAAGAGCCCAAGTCATGGGTGGGGGTTTGTGGTAATCAAATTTATACACAAAGGATTAAGAATTACTTATTAAAAAGATTATTATAAGATTATTTTTTGAAAATATGGGGAGAAAGGCAAGTTGGGCTTAGTATTAAATGAAGCAAGGCTCTTAATTAGCATAAGTAAACTTTACCACAACTGTTTGATTAGCACAATCAGATGTCAAGAAAACCACACAAAATAAATGATGGGAATAAGATAAAATGATATAAAGCATCATTTCCAGTTACTACTAGCAGATAATGACAATGGGAAATGACTTCTCAGAGTCCTGCTGCTAAGACTTTGATCATAAAAACAAATGCTTTATTTCTGGCCAAAAAAATAACTCTAGATTCAACCTATTTTAATCAGTTAGGGGTTCACATGACTGCCAAACATTTCAATGAGTAATTTTCTTGGATATTCCTGCACAATTCAATGTGCTGCTATTGTGCATTCTGGGTGACATGCTAACACATAATGGATTATGGCTAGGACCAGTTCTAAGGAAATAATTTAGCCAAATCCCAGTTATCTGGCCTTGACAGAAAAAAACCCCAGCTAATCTGGCATTATCTTTTATTGTTTTCAAAATCTTATCACAAAGATTATTTATTTAGGAAGACATGATTTGTTCTTTAATTTTATCATGATTTAGAGAGAAAAAAAAAGGCTTCCTACAATAGCCCAAATGGTGCCAGTAATTCTCCTCCCAGGAAAAATAAAATAATAAAATTTACAAAATCAGCAATTCAGGATGAGGATGAATGTGATGAAGTAAATATAAAATTACTGGTAAGGATCTGAAAGGAATACATATCTAGACTGATTAAAAACTATTATTCTTCTGTGAAAGAGTAGACTAAGACTTACCAACTAACTGATTAACAAATAAATTGAGTAAGACAGAGTTGAGCTCAGGAGGGCAATTAACCAAAATGTCCAGTGGGAAAGGAAATAAACTTGGGAACTTGGCCAGAATTATCTTACCCAGCTTCTTTGCTGGAGCCTTCCAGACCTTTCAAGGGTCCTGAACAATTAAGGAAGCACTTTTCCCTAACATAAAATTTTGGGAAGCTCCAGAAAGAAGTTTAATAATATAAGTCTAACTATACAAGAAAAGTAGTTAGAAAGAAGAAAAGGTATAGGGAGGACACCTTATTAAAATCCTAGTATAAGTGTATCTCCAGTGCTTAACATAGGGCCAGGTATTGTAAGCACTTAATAAACGCTAACCATCAAAATCATTCCTATTTACTGATAGCTAGCTCCATCCCTCTTCAGGAAATGTTTTCATTATGTTACATATTAAGAGCCTTCAGCTGACCTGTTCTTGTTTTTCAATGTTCAGAAATGGAGAATTCAGCTCACTGTGCAGAATCAACAATTATGTCCTCTGGGTGGAGAACATTATTTTGGCCATCCTTGGGTAATTTCCTATTGGGAGGAAGTATGAAGTACTGGTAAAAATTCTGGACTTAGAAATGCAAGAAACCAGAATCTGAGTCCTGGCCTGAATGTCTGTTAACTTTGTGACCTTAGAAAAGTAATTTCACATTTCTTCTCTTTGCTTTTCTGTTCTCTAAAACGTATATAGGAACATTTTGATAACCACCTCAAAGAGACTCTGGGGAGAATCAAAAGAGATGATGTTTGTGCTGTGGGAAGGGCTTAAAGCTGTATATTTATTATTTTTACTATTCCTACTACTGCTACTACACTATCCTGGACAATCTTTAGAGTCCAATTTTCACTAAGAAACTAAGATCCCTTTTGTTAACACCATAATTTTTCTAATGATATAATTTGGTCAAGAATTTTTTTTTCAGTTCCAGAGAAATGAAGCTGAGATTCTTCTAAAGGTCACTGGAGAGTTACAAAGTGGTAAGGAGTAGGCTCCTATTACATACAAAACATGCTAAAAAAAACCATATCATCAGAGAACAATTTAAATTATTTGTCAAGGCTAAGTATTATGCAATAAAATTGACCTGAAGCTAAAAAAATACATTTTAATTGGGTTTGAGTTAAACATAAAGGGCAGAATGCACTTTGCCATCCTTTGGAATAGGAAGACTTGTCAAAATAGAACAGAAGTTATCAGTTTCCAATTTTTTCTCTTAGGAAGGTTTAAAGGAGACTGGCCTCCTCCCAACTCAACATAAAATACACCTACTACTTCAGACATTTGTTCAAAGAATCTAAAACCGATATACCCCACATATCTTGTCATCCTCAGAGTTTACCTAAAATAATTTTTTAAAGTAACATCATCATTAAGTAAGGATAGCTTTTTTATGCAAAGAAATAATAACATGTGCTTTTATAAGGCATCATATCAACATTAAACAATATGAAAAGTTTTTCACTGTGAAAATATGTCTGTGAGGGGATGTCCATCAATTGGGGAATAGTTAAACAAGCTGTAGTATGTGCATGTAATGGAATACTATTGTGCTATAAGAAATGATGAGCAGGAGGACTTTTGAAAAGTCTAGAAAGACTTACACAGCTGATGTGGAGTGACGCTGTGCACAGTGTATGATGACTAACTTTGATAGACTTACCTCTTCTTGGAAAAGAACTAAGACAATTCAAGACTAAAGACGGAAAATGCTATCCACATCCAGAGCAAGAACTATGGAGTCTGAATGCAAATCAAAGCATACTATTTTTGCTCATTTTTTTTAGTCTTTTTTCTTTATTGTAATATTTTCCCCTTGGTTCTGATTCTTCTTCACAACATGACATATTTGAAATATGTTTAATGTGATCTTTCATGTATAGCCTATATGAAATTGTATGCCATTTTGGAGAGGGGAAGGGAAAGAAGAGGGAGAAATTTAGAACTCAAAATCTTATAAAAGTGAATGCTGAAAACAACAAAAAATAAATATATAAATAAATAAAAGGGAAAAAGAATATGAATTTGTGATAATCCAGTCATATCTATATAATGCACATCCCCAGACCTTCATGCCAAGATGCTATTATATGCAACATAGAATAATATGTAATATATAACATATAATATGTTCTATACAATATAAGTGCATATTATATACAACAGCAAATAGATGCTGTTATATACAATTTAGAAATCCCAATTAATCATTAATTACATTTTATCTTGAAAATTAAAAAAAAAACCATAAATTAGACAATTCTACTACTGCTGTTCCAAATTTCAATTTCCATTACCTTGTAAAGTTAATGTAAGGTTAATACTGGGTGGGAAGAAGAGTCAAAGATCTTCCAGGCTGTTCAAAGGCATGAGACACCCTTTGTTCATTTCTAATGAGGCTCTGGGTCACAAGGGTCAAGCCCTCTACCCCTGAAAACAGGAGAGGTTTTGCTCAGGGGTTTGTTTTTTGCAAGCAGGCCTGTGTGCCAGATGAGATTCTGAGCAGCTGAATTTTAAGAAGCTCACCCCCACCTTTGAAAACCTACATGTTGGTGTTTCTCTCTCCGGTAATGACATATGTATTGTCTATGGTCAGATGATTGGAAGCACTGTCTGTTGGACTTTATTTCTCTGTTTGTATTTTCTCTGAAGTTCAGGGCGCTGACTTTTTCCCCTGAAATAAGTGAATGATATATGTGCTTGATTAAAGTAGATTGTTGACCCTTCAAAAGTTGATTTTCTTTTAGAAAAGCAGATCTAAGAACCTGTACAGCAGACTCTCCTGTATATGTCAGGTTCTTGTCATTACATACCTGCATGCTACAAACATGATCGATGAAAAATGAAAAGGAGATGACTTGGAGACATCTTTAATGTTGCTCACTTTCCCTGGAAAATGTATGTCAGGCACTTTTACAATCATGAAAACGAATTGAGCAAATCATTCCATAGCTTGTTATTAAAGAAGTAGTCAAAATAACTATTTATTATAATTCTCAGTAAGAAACTTATCATCCGGGGGGGGGGGGGGGGAGCCAAGATGGCGGAGTAGAAAGACGCACATACACATAGCTCCGAACCCACAACACATAGAACGGCTACAAGGAAGTAACTCACGGCGAATTCTGCACCCAGAGGCCATGGAACATTGGAGCGAGGGAGATTTCTGTTCTGGAGAGACCTGCAAACCTCTCGCGGGGGGTCCTTCACACTGCGGACTGGGTGCTGGGACTGGGAGCTGAGTGCAGCCCTGCCACGGCCACGGCACCGAGAGATACAGATCCGAGCAGGCTTCAGGGACGGGATCTCCAGCGGCCGCACAAGTCCCTCCACCCACAGGTGACGGGGGTCAGTGAGAGAGTCTCTTTGGCGGGTCGAGAGGGGAGTGGGGTGCCCCCATAATTAAGGCCCCTCCCGGGAGGTAGAAGCTGAGAGGCGGCTGCAGACAGGGGCTCCCCAAGCAGGCAGGAGCCTGGATCCATTGTGGAAGGTCTGTGCATAAACCCCCTGAGGGAACTGAGCCTGAGAGGCAGCCCTGCCCCAACCTGATCACCTGAACTTAATTCTCACACTGAATAGCAGCCCTGCCCCTGCCAAAAGCCCTAAGGCTGGAAGCAGCATTTGAATCTCAGACCCCAAACGCTGGCTGGGAGGATCAGGAGGAGAGGTGGGTGTGAGGACAATATTCAGAGGTCAAGTCACTGGCTGGGAAAATGCCCAGAAAAGGGAAAAGAAATAAGACAATAGAAGGTTACTTTCTTGGAGAACAGACATTTCCTCCCTTCCTTTCTGATGAGGAAGAACAATGCTTACCATCAGGCAAAGACACAGAAATCAAGGCTTCTGTGTCCCAGCCCACCCAATGGGCTCAGGCCATGGAAGAGCTCAAAAAGAATTTTGAAAATCAAGTTAGAGAGGTGGAGGAAAAACTGGGAAGAGAAATGAGAGAGATGAAAGAAAAGCATGAAAAGCAGATCAGCTCCCTGCTAAAGGAGAACGAAAAAATGTTGAAGAAATTAACACCTTGAAAACTAGCCTAACTCAATTGGCAAAAGAGGTTCAAAAAGCCAATGAGGAGAAGAATGCATTCAAAAGCAGAATTAGCCAAATGGAAAAGGAGATTCAAAAGCTCACTGAAGAAAATAGTTCTTTCAAAATTAAAATGGCGCAGATGGAGGCTAATGACTTTATGAGAAAGCATGATATCACAGAACAAAGAGAGAAGAATGGAAAAATGGAAGATAATGTGAAATATCTCATTGGAAAAACAACTGACCTGGAAAATAGATTCAGGAGAGACAATTTAAAAATTATGGGACTACCTGAAAGCCATAATCAAAAGAAGAGCCTAGACATCATCTTTCATGAAATTATCCAGGAAAACTGCCCTGAGATTCTAGAACCAGAGGGCAAAATAAATATTCAAGGAATCCACAGAACACCGCCTGAAAGAGATCCAAAAAGAGAAACTCCTAAGAACATTGTGGCCAAATTCCAGAGTTCCCAGGTCAAGGAGAAAATATTGCAAGCAGCTAGAAAGAAACAATTCAAGTATTGTGGAAATACAATCAGGATAACACAAGATCTAGCAGCCTCTACATTAAGGGATCGAAGGACATGGGATAGGATATTCCAGAAGTCAAAGGAACTAGGACTAAAACCAAGAATCACCTACCCAGCAAAACTGAGTATAATACTTCAGGGGAAAAATTGGTCTTTCAATGAAATAGAGGATTTTCAAATTTTCTTGATGAAAAGACCAGAGCTGAAAAGAAAATTTGACTTTCAAACACAAGAATGAAGAGAACCATGAAAAGGTGAATAGCAAAGAGAAGTCATAAGGGACTTACTAAAGCTGAACTGTTTACATTCCTACATGGAAAGACAATATTTGTAACTCTTGAAATATTTCAGTATCTGGGTACTGGGTAGGATTACACACATACACATGCACACACGCACACATACATAGAGACAGAGTACACAGAGTGAATTGGAGAGGATGGGATCATATCTTAAAAAAAAATGAAATCAAGCAGTGAGAGAGAAATATATTGGGAAGAGAAAGGGAGAAATTGAATGGGGCAAATTATCTCTCATAAAAGAGGCAAGCAAAAGACTCATTAGTGGAGGGATAAAGAGGGGAGGTGAGAGAAAAACATGAAGTCTACTCTCATCACATTCCACTAAAGGAAAGAATAAAATGCACACTCATTTTGTTAGGAAAACCTATCTCACAATACAGGAAAGTGGGGGATAAGGGGACAAGCAGGGTGGGGGGGATGATAGAAGGGAGGGCATGGGGAGGAGAATGCAATTCGAGGTCGACACTCATGGGGAGGGAAAGGATCATAAGGGAATAGAAGTAATGGGGGACAGGATAGGATGGAGGGAAATATAGTTAGTCTTATACAACACAACTATTATGGAAGTCATTTGCAAAAATACACAGATTTGGCCTATATTGAATTGCTTGCTTTCCAAAGGGAAGGGGTGGAGAGGGAGGGAGGTAAAGAAGGTGGAACTCAAAGTGTTAGGATCAACTGTCGAGTAATGTTCTTGCCACTAGGAAATAAGAAATACAGGTAAAGGGGTATAGAAAGCTATCTGGCCCTACAGGACAAAAGAGAAGACGGAGGCAAGGGCAGAGAGGGATGATAGAAGAGAGAGCAGATTGGTCATAGGGGCAATTAGAATGCTTGGTGTTTGGGGGGGGGAGGGGATAAAAGGGGAGAAAATTTGTAACCCAAAATTTTGTGAAAATGAATGTTAAAAGTTAAATAAATAAATTTCATAAAAACAAAAACAAAAACAAAAACAAAACAAAAAAAAAAAGAAACATCATCCATATCACCTTTGAGGTTCAATCTCCTTCAAATTCAGCTTTTTCTTTTTTATTTTGTCTGTAAAATGAAGACTACAACTGCCACCTCACAGTCAACAGAGATCAATCATTTGGTGGTGGTAAGGGTGACAGTGATATTGATGACGATAATTACCGATATAGTTTCACTGGTGTAGGAAAACTGAGTAAAGAGTTTGCTATGCCAATTAAGATCAGTGCCTGCTTGGTGGCCTCTACTCTTAGGGAATGGGTTGAGGACAATGAGATGTTAAGGGATTTCCCAGGTCCACATGTATGTCAGTACACGTCAGAGGCAGAATTCTCATCCAGGTCTTCTTGAATCTGAGATCAGCTCTCCATCCACTCCTCAATGCTGCCATTCTGAATTACTGCAGAATTTGGAGGTGTTTCAAGTAGTCTTCATGTTCACAATGGCTTCTGTTACATTTCAAGGATTAATATTATCTCCAGTATAGAGGAAATTTGTACTAAAATAGAAAGCTTTTCAAAGCACAAACTATGAATTCCACAGGATCATGGGGAATTAGAAAAAGTCCAAGGGACACAGCTACAACATAGTGACAGTCCTTCGTGTATTTTATATAACTGAGAGTTCAAAATGGGCCCTAGTCAATTACGATTAGTCAGTTTGATTGGTAGGACAATTTTTCCCCAAAAACATAATTCATATTTCTGAATGCTTTAATCCCGCATGTTCTAGTGGGTTTTTAGATTATAAATAATACTAAAAATTTTAAAGGAGATATAAAGGGATTATGTGAAAAAACAATACATTCATGCACAATACCTTATGCACTGTACTCTATATTTCCCTGTATTATTTTGTTATCCATTGATTCATTTTAATTTAGCATGCAAGAAAAAAGGAATTGTCCAAGGCCCATAAGAAAAAAAAAGCTTATTTGATTTGTTCACAATATATTTCTTATTCAAGAATTTAAAAAACATAACTCAGCTTGTCAGCTAAGCTTGTTATATAGCTTGTTATATAAGGGCCATAATCACTAACTGTGCAGCTAGGTGGACAGTGAAGAAAGCACCAGGCCTGGAATCAGAAAGACCTGAGTTCAAATCTCACTTAAGACATTTACTAGCTGGGTGACCCTGGCCAAAGTCCCTTAGCCCTGTTTGCCTCAGTTTCTTCATATGTAAATGAGCTGGAGAAGGAAGGAAATGGCAAACCATTCCAGTATTGTTGCAAATAAAGCCTCAAATGGGGTAACTGAGAGTTGAATATGACATCAATAATCACTGACTAGTGCCTTCCTTTCAGGACACAGAGTGGGGGTGTCTGCAGAGAAAATGAGGATGATCACCACACACACACACACACACACACACACACACACACAGATACACACACACAAGCACACATACACACACACTGCACAGAGCTATCCTCATTCGTCTTATTTTTTTTTGTCATTATATATACAGATAACCAATGAAATTCCTAGCATGTAGGATCTATATACCTAAATACAGCAATGAAAAAAGGCTCTCATCTCCTTCCAGAAATAAGGCAAATAACAATAATCCACAGAGCAGTTTTAAGAATCCTGAAACTGACGAAGGGTCCATTACCAAACTACCATTCCACCACCAAGCAGATAAGAAGGCACGTTCCCCCAATAATCACTACTGAAGCAATACATGACAACAAAAAGACATTAGAACAAGAACTAAAGAATCCTGATTCATACAACAGATAGAATGCTAGATTGGAGTCAGGAAGACTCAAATTCCAATACAGCCTCAGACAAATACTGGCTATGTGGCTCTGGACAATTAAAAATCAAAGTCTTAGTATTCTTATGTCTAAAGTGAAGGTAGTTACATTCTCTACCTCCTCAATTTGTTATAATGATATGATGAGATGTGTAAAATATCTTGTAAATGTTAAAGCACTAGACAAACGTTAATTATTTATTATTATTATCTTATATGGTTTGATTAATTCACAAAGCTCTTCTGTGATGTTTGTTACCATAATCCTATAGAGACAGTTAAATGGAGATCTGGTGACCCTAAATGACCTTAACCAAGTTAAATAAAAGATCAGTCAGACTGGAGTCTGCAATTCAGAAAGTACAATCATGATACAAGATGCAACTTTATCTTCAATCAAAAGAAGAGAAAATAAAAGGCTTGGGTGTGCTTTACTGTCAAGCTGGCCAAAAATTACCATATTCCAATACTTCAAGTTTACGTTTTTCATTGAGACTTCTGCAATATTACCTGATAAAACAATCTCAGAGAAAACAGTTCTTAGATGGGTTATCCTTCGAGAAGAATATTGATAAAAATTTCCTTGGATTAGTGCAACAACATTCATAAAAACATTTAATTCATAGAATTAAATTGATTTTTCCCCCATCCTGAAGAATTATATGAAATTCCTATGTTGTTATCCTTTCTGCTAAATTCCTCTGTGCTTTTAAAGTATATTTAATCTTATTGTAAGGCCCAGATAAGGGAGACCATCAACAGATTAATCCTTGCAGCCCTGGGTCAGAATTAATCCATGTGACTTTTTGCATGCTCAAATAAAATAATTCAGCAGTTAAAAAAAAAAAAACTACAGAGAAGGAAAAAAGAGAAGGCATGAGAATGTGTAACAAGAATTATATATATATATATATATATATATATATATATATATATATATATATATATATATATATATATATATATATATATATATATATATATATATATATATATATATATATACATAATGTATTGAGTGAATACAATAGGACTCTAAGTTGATCACCTGTCAGGCAGTCAACAAGCATTTGTTAAGATCTTCCCAGTGCCAGACATAACACTAAGTGCTGAAAATGCAAATACTAGTGGAAATAAGCTCCTTTTCTCAAGGAATTTACATTCTAAATGGGGAAGATAACACATAAAAGGACGAGGAAAAGGGTGGGCTGGGGATTAAAGGAGGTACTGAGAAGGGAGGGTGGTGGAGGAAAGCTTCAGGAGCTATGAGATCTGGCTCACCTAGGTACCCTGCTTAAAGGGATGATCTGGGAAGCATCATCCTTTCAGAGGGAGAGGCCGCAGGGGTGATTTCATTTATACCTTCATGGTATGAATTCCTATGGTGAAGTGAAGTAAAAACAATAAATTACAGGAAGTTTAATAAACTTAACTTCCTTTCCTTCTTGGTCCCCACATCTCTGAAGCATCCATAAAATCATGCCAGTTCCCAATGTAGCTGCATGAAAGATCACGGAAAGCAATTCAGAGAAGCATTAATGTAGGAGAGTCTTTAACCTATACTCTCACGGAACAGTACAGCCCTTTGCAGACAGGGATTAGAATGAATCCAATATGAAAGAACCCTGACATCAGGATTTAGGCAGGTCTAAACTCAATGGAAAAACATTCCCAAATTTGGGGAATCAACAGTATTTCCTATGTCAAAATGATGTTTTAGTGTCCAAAATCATTGGTTAAGAAAAACAAAACAGACTTTTAAAATATAGCTAGTTTGTAAGGTAGTTGAACCAAAGGTACTGTGTTATTGGGTATCTACCCAAAATAAACACCTTACTGGATGAGTGGAACCTTGAGAAAACCACTACATTTAGAAGAGTCACAAGAATAGCAAAAGCAACTATGGCACATGAGGACCAGTCTTTCATTGAAGGAATCACTAGTGACTAATTAACCTTGGGGGGAGGAGGGGAGATAGCCTGAGGGAAACAGGATGACTAATTTAAAAAAAAAAAATTAAAGATTCAGTAACTTATTTGGTTTAGAGGAAAGACAGATGTAAAAGCCAAATGTCAGTCTAATATAGGGAAGATCTTTCCAAGATGTGTTGTTCCAAAATGGAAATGTAATTTAAGGTAGCATTCTTCTCATTCCCTGAATTCTCTGAATTATTCAGAGACCAGCTGAATTGACTATGAAAAATTATTCTGTTGTGGGGATTCATGCACTGAGTACACAACAAGATTAGATGATATCTTCTTCCCTCCTTATTATGTCTTGTCCTTTGTGAACTGATACACAAAGAGATGAAGAACCACCTTCACATCAGAGTCTAGCTTCAACCATAACTATCAGCCAATGACTCATTCAGGTCAATTGCATGGTTCCTTATCCTAGGCTACCCAGGACCTCCCTTCGCTTATTAACTCCTGACATGAGAGTGTCTCCTGAAGGAGAAAAAACAAATTCACATAATAAGACATTTAGGGAGATGAATTCCAGAAGCTGAAAGAAAAATGGGAATTCTTTGGTTAAAGTATTCCTATTTGAGCATTCTATGTGAAAAGTAAAGTGACATAGCATAAAATATTGGGTCTAGAATCAGGACGCTCTGGGTTTGAATCTTATCTCAGAAACATATTAGATACATGACAATAGATAATTTATTTAGCCTCTTTAAAGGATGAAAAATTCAAAAGCACTGAATTTCGAGTAAAAATAAATCAGAATATTTGAGTTCAAATCCTGACTACTATGTGTTACCTGTATGGTCCTAAACAAGTCACTTAACCACTCTGTGCCTTACTTATTCATCTTTGAAATGAGAACATTGTATTAGATATTTCAGGAAGTCCCTTTTAACTCTAAATTCATGACCTCAATATTTTTTTTTTTCCCTGAGAAAGATATGTAGAAAATAGGGCATATTTCTGTTGGATTTTAGTCAGAAAAATTTTATGTTTCTTCAAATCATTCCGACACAATCTTATTTCCCAGGAAATCTAAAATTACCAAATATTTGAGAACTAAAAATGACTACTTAGAGAAATGTCATTGTTTATATTATAATGTTCCCATGTCATTAACGCATTCTGTGAAAATATCACCCATTATCTCTGTAGATGTTTTCTCTATCTTGGCAAAACCAATTTGGTTATGGTGAAATCTTACATAGATATAATTGCAAAGGTTGAGAAATTCAAGAAGAAAAATAATTTCACTGAAGGGTTTATAAAATATTAGATTAAAATCAAACCCTTTGTAGCATTTTTGGCTTCTATATTTCACATAACATTTATTTTTCTTTTTATTTCTATCATTTTCTATCGTTAGATTATTGTTTCTCATGTTTCCTACTATGATGTGTCAGGTCACTACTCTAATTTTAAGTCATTTCAAAATTTATAAGTAATGAAAGGTCTTAAAATAAAATAATGGGTGAATATTAAAATGAATGAATTGTTGCTTCCCACTTGGTAAACAGACTCTTTTAATTGATTATTTGTGACTATGATGTTCAGTAATAAATATTCATCTTGTGTCAACAAAATTCAATAAAAATGCATCGTGCTTATTTGATTATAAGGTTTTAGATACAACATATACAAAGAAAAATAAAATATTCCTGACCTCTGACCTGAAGGAGTTTAAATTCTACTGGGAAAATACAACACTTGCACAAATAAGTAATTAAACAATCATTTGAAAGTGGAGTGAATTCTAACACAAATGGCACCCAGGAAGGTTTCACAGGGGAAGTCAAATCTGAGATGGACGTTGACATAAGATAAGAATGCCATGAGTTAAAGCAATGGGAGAGGATCCCAAGCATGAGAACAGGAAATGAGGAAAAGGGAAAAGAAAGAGGAATGACTTGATTGTACCAACACTGGAGCAGTACCATTGAATGTCTAATACAGTTAGATTTTTTTCTTGAGCTATCAAGAATTATAATTTACTTTTATTATAGATATTAAACTAGAATAACTAAAATAGAATCAAACTAGGTTTGTCTCTGTATTAATCATCCTGGACACAATTATTTACTTATCAGTAGACAAAGCAGCAAGTATTTTTAAAAGACACAGACAATATGGTAATGTGATATAGTGGTTAGAATAAATCTGGTATTCAGACCTAGATTCTATTACAACTGTAGCTATTAATTTATGTGGCTTCAATAAATATATTTTAGGTTACATTACAAAGGAGCTTCTGTAATAACAGCACACATCTTTGTATATTGATTCAGAGGGATTTTTGGTAGATTAAAATACAATATTTAAAATGTTTTGAGTTCTTCAGTGATAGATGACATAGCAAAGATACTATCATATTCAATTTGCCAAAAGACCATCAGAATAACCTAAAGATCATATCAGCTCTTTAGCAAAATTGGTTTCATATCCATAGATAGTTCCAGACTTATAAATACGAAGGAGATGCCCTAAGTCCTAGAGAGGATAAGGGTAGAAACATCATAAATCACAAATTCTTTTCTCTTAATTTGACTTAGTTGTTTTTGTTTTGTCCTAGAAATTTCTCTCCAAGCTTGTCCTGAAAAAGAATGAGCTTAATTTCCCCATATTTTGAAGGACATACAAGTTCAAGCGTATGGAGCTATATGCAATACAAGAAAAACTCAAAGCTCCAGGGCACCTACACTAAAAGTGACTTACTTCCCCTGACATTTACTCTAAATTTGATCATATGTACTGCAGTGTGCTCAGATGCCCTTCAGGGTAATAGCCAACATTTGTTATAAGTTTAGTACTGTCTAAGAAATGTATTTACAAGTATGAGAAAAGATGCTATGAATTCACTCACTGTCAAATATAATGAGGTTAAGCTACTATTATGTATAGTGGACTTGATTAATTCTGTAGAATGTAGTGATTTGCTTAAATTTACCACACTTTCAAAGAATTTACTGCCCTTCAAATTTCGGGAAGACAAGAGTTCATTTCAGAACTATTACTTCACATTTTCATTTAACTTTTAGTCTTCAGATCAATCTATATCAGCCTTAAGCTTTTCTGAGTACAAAGATCATTAACTAATCGCTGTCCTAGCCTTGCCCAGGTGACAAGTCTTCCTGGAAATTGTCATCCTCTGCAGTGCTGTCTCCTGGCAGCCGGGCCCTAGGATTAGTAGACTGATTACATGGAAGATGGGGAAGGAAGAAAGAGGGGTTTGTTTATTGGGGCACCATGATCAGTCAAAAAGGCCGGTGAAAAATGGGGGTACCCATGTAATAAAATACAGCACAAAACTCAGAAACAGCCATTTGTGGGTCAAAAGATAGAAAACCTCAAGACATTAACAAGGCTCTCTAGGGGAATGTGTCCAGGAGTGGAAGATCAATTTGCTATGTTCATTTAGTTGGGAGGGCCTTGAGTAGATCTAGTTCCTGATGGATCATTATTAAGATTCTTAGCAATTCACCTCTTTACTCTCCAAAAGAGGTGATAAATGTCTTATAGAACCTTGTAAATAGGATATTACTTAGTCATTAATATTTGAGGGTCTAAGTACTAGAGCTATCTAATTCATATAACCTCCTATTCATCAGATAAGAAGAAAGACTAATATTATACTTCAAATATCATTTCTCTCAATAACACCACTATTAGGTTTATGCTACATGAAGATCAAAGAAAAAGGGGAAAAAAGGCTAATATATATAAATACACATATACCCACATTTTTATAATAACAAATAATTGAAAACTAAGAGAGTCATGATCAAATGATACATGGACCAAACAAGTAATGTTTTGAGATGAGTAATTGAATATTATTGTATCATAGGAAATTATGAAAGGCATAGATTCAGAGAAACCTTGTGTGAACTAATGCACAATGAATTGAACAGAAGCAGAAAAATTTATGCAACAACACTGTTGAAATAAACAAAATAACCCTTGAAAAATTTAAGGACTTGCAACATTTTTGCACTGAACACTCGTGATTGGTGCAGAGACTAATTATGTTTCCAGAGAAGCAACGATGAGGCAAGTTAGCTGCCTCCTGACAGAGAGGTGATAGATTCAAGATCCAGAATAAAGCATGTATTTTTAGACTCAGACAATTTGGAAATTTGTGTTGCTTGATTCTGCACATTAGGATTTGTCTTTTATTTTTTTCCAGTTTGGGATTTGGGGTTGGGGAAGACAGAGTAAAGTGACCAGAAAGAAAAAGAAGATATTTGATGAATATTTGAAATGTAGAGAACAGAGAAGAAGGAAGGCCAAAAAGAATCCAAAACAAAGATACTGTTGTTGGCTCGTTCTTTCAGACTTGTCTGACTTTTAGTTACCACATTTGGGGTTTTCTTGGCAAAGACACTGGAACAGTTTGCCATTTTCTTCTCCTGCTCATTTGACAGACAAGGAAACTGAGGCAAACAGGGTTAAATGACTTGCCCAGGATCACATAGCTAGTAAATGTCTGATGTCAGAAGAAGCCTACTGTTTTATCCCCTGCACCACTTAGTGCATGACAACTTTTCAAGTTACATTTGGATTATCATATATTTTCAAATTAAAATTGTACATAATGAAAAGTTTCTTTTCCTGTTCTAGTTTGTATGTATAAGAAAATCTTTACTTAATTATTAAGTATAGAAAAAAATAGTTTTTAAAAATACTAAAAGGAAGAGAAGGTTTTAGAGATCATTAAAGAGTGGAGAGATAGATTTCTTTCAGTAAGACGTTTCCCTTTTTAGTCTCTCACCCATTTGCTCTGCTATAAAATTAACGGCTAACATTTACGTGGTGGTTGAAGGTTTGCAGATCTCTTGCCATATATCATATCATATGAGTCTCATAACAACATTGTGAGGTAGGTGTTGTTATCCCTGTTTTACAGAGGAGGAAACTGAAAGAAGTCAAATAACTTGTTAGTCACCCATCTAGCAAGTGAATGAGCCAGGGTTTATGCTGAGGTCTTTCTAACACCAATTCCAGTACTTATGCTTCCTAGAGTATATTAATATTAAAATACGGAATATAAAAAAGAAGAGAGAAGAAAGAAAAATATGAGTGAGAAAGGAGTAGGGTGACAGTCTCTGAGTCCTCCAAATATTTGAAAGCATGATAGCAATGATATTCTACAGAGTGGCAATACTGCTGGAAACCACAAAGAGAAACAGTAGGTTCTGCTCTAAATAACACAATGGTCATGGTATTCCACAGTTTTTCCCTTAAAGACTGTTGAAAAAGTTTAATTTTATTTCATTTTTGGAATGCATTGCCATCATTTGACAACTCATCATGAAGCAAGTCATTCTAGTTGGTAAGATGGTAAGACCAACAATTCACTGGAACACATTTGAATTGATTATGCAATACAGTCAGGGACAACTCTTCATTTCAAATATCATTTCTGTCATACTGTGTATCTATCCCTAAAAAGATTTTGTTATTCCAACATTTATTCATGACCCTGACCAGGTAAGCAGTCCCTGTACTATGATCGCTATACTAGAAATTTTACCCCAAATCATTTCCTTAAAGGGTCCAATAATCTGATTTGTGATGATCTACTGACACTATTTTACAACAATACTTTCCTGAGGCCTATTTGTCAATTCCCCCAGTATTCCCATCCCTAACTTTCAGGTTATAATAGAATTGTCCATTAACTCTTATGCCTTTTAAAAAGGAAGCCCTTTTTTAGGAATATGTTAAATATGTGTTACTCAACCAAAAGATATTTGGATCTCCAAGTGTTCATTTAATTGTTAAATGAAAGCAATTTCTTTTCCTTTCTTATCACTCCTATATGTCACATAGTCTCCTTGCATCTATTTTGTAGCAACATGTTCCAGACAGATAGAATACAAACCCAATAACAGATTAGAAATCCCTTCATTTCAGTTCTGAAGTGTGTTGTAATATGTTTGGGACTGGGGGATGAGAAATGATTCCTTCTCATTCTCTCATTCTCTCTCTCTCTCTCTCTCTCTCTCTCTCTCTCTCTCTCCCTCCCTCCCTCCATCTTCCTCCCATACACACTATTAAAAACATACTGTAGAGCTCAATGGTAAAAATGAATATTTCTCCTATACCAATGTAGCCTTTTCTGGTCAGATCATATCCATAGTATCACATTCCATTCTGAGTAACACATTTTAAATGGGGTCACTCCAAACTGATACATCTAATAAAAGATGACCAAAAGGGTGAAAGGTTCCTCATTGCACATGAAGAATAATTAAAGGAACTGAGAATGTTGAGACTACAGAATAGAAGACTTGAGTATAACCTGATAGTTTTCTTTAAATATATCAAGGTATTTCATGTGAAAGAGAAAACGCACTTATTTTATTCTTTATAGTTCCAAGGAGTAGATATCAATATGATGAAACAGAACCAAGGTGATACGAGGAGTTAGAAGATCTGAATTTCAGGAATGGTTTTACCACTAATCTGTGCTGTGCCTGAATTTGAAAGAAGGGGAGACATGGCCAAGACTGCCAGTGAAAGAGACTACTTTGTCATCATTATGTCTCAATTATCACTTCCTTATGAAATAGACATTGACATTTATACCTTACAACATACACACGTACACTATATGCATATATAAATATACACACATATATGTACATATATATATACACACACAGACACACACATACATATCTCAATCTAATACTCTTAATTTAGTTAAATTGCTTGTGTTTGGTCTGATCAAGTGATTCCACTGGAGTATACAACTCCATGTGAGCTGACAGGATGTATATCAAAGAAGATAAACAAGTGTTCTGAAACTTAAAATCAAAGAGAGCTGTCTCAGGTACTGAGAAAGTAAGTGACTAGCCTAAGGTCATACCAATATGGGTCAGAAGCCAAAAGAAATCATATTTTCTTGACCTCAAGGAAAACTTGATAGCCTTAAACATATAGCCTATCTTGTTATTATAAATCTATCCTTTAAATTCTTTTTTCACCTTTCATATCTAGATTAAATTGGGCTAAATCTACTTGAAAATTCTTTTTTTAATAGTCTAGGGAATTTTTAAAATTTGTTCTAGTTTTAATGGTTTCTAGCCTCTAAGTACTTGTCTTTAGAGACCAAGTGTTATGAAATGTGACCACACAAATTAGTACAGTATGTAACCTTTAAGTAATGTCTTCACATACTCAGCCAAGTACTAAATGCCTTCTTTTCTTGTGGGTTTACATTCTTCACACAGCTAGACACAATTTTAGGAATGCTTCAGGATGGTTTCTAAATAAAGTATATGTTCACAGTAGAGAACTGAGTAGAATTTTCTGCAGATGACATTTTTTTTCTAGCTTATTCCCCAACTCTGACAGTCACAAATTAACCAATGACAATTTTTTTTGCCATTTAACTAACATAATTCCATTTTCCTCTTTTGACCTAACATTCACAAACTTTCAGCACTTGGACAAGTGTTTTATGTTTTATTTTTCACAGACTCTGTGTTACATCAGTTAGTCACATGAAAGGACTCGAGTGTTAACGGATGATCATAATATTTTCAAATGGTGGACAAAACTTAAAAGGGAAGGTAATCTCACAACCAAGGAGCTGGTTCTATTTCAGTTGATTTAATGCCATTCAATTCTTGCAATTCAACTTTTATCGAATATCTATAATATATCTTGGAATTATTCTAACAAGTCACTTGAAAATCACCAGTCAATACTATAAAGAAAGCTGGCTGGCTTTTGTAGATCAGTCATCAATCTTCGCCAAGTATTGACTTTCTCAGCTCACTGCAGGGAAATTACACATAGACACACATACACATGGACATGTAGATATCAGCAACAAAAATGGAGAGATTAAGCAGCTTGATATTACTGTGGTTATATGGTTTGAATATCATATAGACAAAGAAATTGCATATATAGAGATTGATGTAGATTATATAGATAATTGCATTTTACTTCTTCATACATGTATCCATAAATATATTTAGAAAACTGCTAGGGTTGGAAGCTCAATTCTATGTGGACAGTCTCGGGCGGGTAAAGGTGGGGACTTCTAAATCTTAGAGTTCTCACGAGACCCCCCAGGAAATGGCTGGGAATCGAGGTGAACCGAGCTATCTCGTGTATTTCCGCCTCTTCCCATGAGAAACGTGATGGGAGAGAGCTCTCCTCGCCCTCGAGATTGTCCCGGATTGGAGCACACCTAGTTACCTAACAGGCACGGTATTCAGATGCAAACTATGTTGCTGAAGAGTTTAAGTAGGATCAGGAAAGCCTGAAAGCTCTCTTGGGCGGAGGGGCGCGGAGCGGACAGGACAACAAGGCTCCGCTTTTCCTCTCTCCTCTCTCCCCTCCCCCTCTCTCCCCGCTTATACTTCTACTTCCAATCTCTTATTGTAAGATCTTTGCCTCCTTGGGAGATCTTTCTCTTTCCCTCCTAAGGAAGAATTCCCCTGCACTTGTAACTAGACCCTGAAATAAAGCTCAACCCTTGTTCGACTCTGGAACGTCCTTTCTCTCATACGAGCATCCGGTTTGGCCAACCGAAGACCTCGGGAGGTGAGGTAAGAAGACTCGGGTAGCCCTCAGGCCTCTAGGCCTGGCAGAAAACTTTATATTTATAGAAATAAATGAATTTTATTTTCTTTACATATGTGAAATATACATATATATGTATGCCCATAAAGAAATCATTATATTTCTATACATAGGCAAAGTACATAGATATATAGAAATATAATTTTACTGTATATGTGTGGATATGATTTGTGTATATTGCATTCCAACCAAAAGCCATGATGATTTCAATCTCCTTTGTCCTGTCATCTTTGTAACTGACCTGAATCGCTACAGGGTGAGTCTGGTCATGTACAAGAATAGTACGTAAAACATTCAGATTGATCATGTTGGTCAAGGGTTTACATTCTACTAAAATGGCTTGAGTTTTGAAGGTTTCCTTGACAGTAGATGAGTGAAGTGGAGTAAAGGGCTTCTTCAAGTTCACTGCAATAACTTTCCCCCTTTCATTCTTATTCAACTTCTCTATTAATCTTTTCTTACCAGACATGTTCAGGTCATCCCTTTCATTCACTCTGATTCTCAGTGTAGCTCTCATCCTGTCTTCTCTTTCATGGCTTAACTTCTAGAAAGATGAACCTATATTTATGGCCACCACTTTCTCACTACTCACTCCCTGAAATCTAGCTTCCATCATTACCACTGTAACTTCATTGATGGTCTCCTAATGGCCAAAGTCAATGACCTCTATGACCTCTTAGGAGCCTCCTGCTCAATTGGACATTGTTGATCACCAACTTTCTCCTCTAGATCTGTCCTTCACTTATCTTGTGATACCTTTCCTCATGCTTCTCCATCTAAAAATGTTGGCATTTATATAATGCCACCTTGAAAGGGTAGCAAAGTGTTTTATGCATGAGGTATCCCCAAAGTCTTTAGTGCAGTTTAAAACTCTAGTAGATTTAATAGCATGAATCGCAGCAAAACTTTTGGGACACTCTTTCATCTCAGTTGATCCCTATAAGGAGGTAGGAGGTGTTATTATTACCTCCATTTAACAGATGAAGAAACCAAAGTTGCATAAAATTAAATATATTTTGTTACAATTTATTTGAGCCCCATAGCTAGTGAGCATCACAGGAGGTATTTAAATTCAGGTTTTCATGACTTCAAGAGCAGCACAATAACTCCTCTGCCAAGCTTCCTCTCTTTGACTTCTATCAAATTTTCCTCCATGTTCTTTATTTGATCTCCTTCTTCTTTTTACTCCATAACTTTGAATGGTTCCCAAGGTTCTGTCTTTTGCCTTCCACTAATCTCTCTTTCTCCTTTCTTTATTTTGTTAATCATTTTCACCTCTCTTTAGTGACTGCATTTTTCTTCTAAGTTTACATATTCAAACAAAGATCTCTCTCTTTTTAACTCCAGTCTCCTATCTCCAAGTGCCTCCTGGATTTGCCAAAATATCTCAAATTTAATATGTTTAAAAACTAAACTTACTTCCTATTCCTGCCCCATAATCATAAATTAAGTGCCAGTATTTCAGGTTTTATACTCCCAGGTTATAACTCTACCAAGGTTATAAATCTGGGTGCCAATCTGGATTTTTCCTTTTCATTTCCCAAATCCCAGTCCAAACAATTTCCATGTCCTGACAAATGTACCCTGGAAAAGTATTTTGCATTGATCTCTCCCATTTCATTTTCACTAACAACACCCTACTCAAGGCAACTTACATTAAGGCAATTACTACTGGTCTATTTGTTTCCAGATGCCAATTTTATAGTCGTAGTTGCCAGACACAAAAAAGTGAGCCTTCATCGCATAGCCAGCATGTATAAGTTCAAGATTTGAATTGAAGTTGTTCTGAATCTGACATCAACTCCCCATTATGCAATGATGTTGCCTTTTTATGAGGTGAGGAGTACAACAAATATTACTGTATCCCTTTTACACTACAGTAAACTGAGGAAAAGAGAAGTGAAATAACTTGTCTCACATCTTTTAGATAGAAATCTTGGAAGTCACTGAAGCATGTATACCTTTCTTCCCCATATCCAATGGTTTTTTCATACTGTTATGGACATCAAATGCCATAATGTGGAAACTTATTCCACTTGATTTTCTACCAGATGCCCTAGCATCATTTATCCAAGTATAACTGCTGCATTACTGGCTATCTTCCACATAGTCTAGCACTTGCTGGTGCTCAACAAGGAAGTGAACACCAGATAGGGACAGGAAAGACCTCACTC
This sequence comes from Notamacropus eugenii, assembly GCF_028372415.1. NCBI lineage: Eukaryota > Metazoa > Chordata > Mammalia > Diprotodontia > Macropodidae > Notamacropus > Notamacropus eugenii. Next base: position 60,677,233 of record NC_092874.1, on the reverse strand, counting down.
TCATCATAGTAGGTACAATTCAAGGAAATCATATCTGATTTCTTTGCTCCTTTCAATCCTCTCAACTGTTGAGTAAACCTTAGTTTTGGAAAATTACATCATTTTCATTTCCAATGTTCAGGACTGGAGAAAAAGACAGCACAGTGGCTATAGCCAACAACAGCTTTGGTGTTGGGTAGAGCTAAGCTGAAGAAGTAGTAGCAGCAGCAGAAATAGTCTGCTGGAGCCAAAGGGCACATTTTGTTAGGTCACCCTGGCTTTTGTAAACTATTCCTGGCCTCTCTTAGTTTTACTGTTTTTTTGTCCTGAGTCTGAGTTTAAACAGCTTCAAAGCCTATCATTTAGGGAGAAAATGTAGTTTATTTAAGATATAAAAGGAGACAGAAAGTTGAGGAAAGACATCAAATGCAAGAATCAGAGTGGCTACAAATGTTACACAAACAAAGAAACAAGTCAGAGCATCTCTTAAAAAGTAGATCAGGGCGTGAGAATCTTGCTTCAGCTCCAACTTAAGGAAGTGACATTTTCCCCTCCAAAGACATACCCTGGGAATCATAGTCATTTTGTGCAGATCTATTTTTGTTCAATAAGGTCTACTCTCATTGGGACTCAGTTTTCTCATCTGCACAGTGAGGGAGCTGGACTAATGATTTCTAAGGGAACTTCCAGTTCTGAAAGACTCATTCTAGAGAAGGTTTATGTTACATATACTTCTCATTCTTTCTCCCTTTGCCACAGAGTCCATTGAATCTTAGTGATGGGGGATGATCAACATATTCGTCTGCATATTTCCTTATCCTCTCCTGACTATCTTCCCCTAAGGAAGGACACTGGAATATCCAAGGATTTGTCTGAGTCTTTATTGTTGCATGTTTACACCAAAAAGGAGAATTGATTAGGAAAGCTATGTCCAATGTAGGTGAAATCCCCATCCTTGGCACACTCTGAACCTGTCCATTAAGGGATTATCAAAAACTGGTAGAGCAGAGGTTCTTAACCATTTTTGTGTCATGGACTCCTTTGGAAGGCTTATAAAGCCTACAGAGCCTTTCTGAAAATTGTGGTTTTAGAAACAGAAGATCAAATAGAATTAACAAAGAAATATTTAAATAGTTATCAAGACACACACACACACACACACACACACACACACAGAAGAAGTATGTTTACCAGTTCAAAGACCCATCAGCTAAAAATGCCAGGCAGTCAGTCAGAAGACCTCAGCACAAATGAGACAACACATGTAAAACATTTTAGAACTATGCTGCATGATGAAAATTTGAGAAAACATTACTATTACTAAGAGACAGCACAGTTTAGTTGTTTAGTGGGCCTATCAATCTGAAAGTCCAGATTTCAAGTTTTACAACTAGTATATTCTGGCTGTGAGACCTTGGACAGATCACTAAAGATCTCAATGTACTGCTACCGTATGAGATCTTAAATTTGAGAGAATGTATTATTGGTAGATGAGGAGTCCTCTCTCTCAATCAAGTCATAAGTCCAGACTCTCTCCAAAAAATTACCATTATACTGCATTGCCATCATATTAACAAGACTTGAAAACATTTCTGCCTAAAACATACTACTTTGTTTAATTCATCACACTGCAACTGGAGCACAATGGAGAAACATGATATATGAGTGTGCAGGCTAGCAGGCAGACATGAGATCACTGGTGGAAATCTCTGCTAGACTAAAATGGAAACACAAGTGTGAAAATTAATATTTGTCCCAGATTCTAATGTTATGGTGTCAACTTTTGCCTTATATTAGAAGACTCTTTTAGAGCTAGATACCATCCCCTGAGTTCGTTTAGTATTGAGAGATCCTTTATAATTAAACTATAAAAGAAAATCAACAGAGATCTGGAAAGAATAGTCACTTACTCTAATTTGCATTCATTGGTGATTATCATCTGAAAAATCAGCACCCATTGAAAAAGTTTTAAGACTTTCCTTATAATATGAAAGACAGGATTTTTTATCAATTGCTTGATTCATATAAAAGGAATTTGATTTATTTAAACATTCCAGACTTAAAAAGGTAAGAAGTATAACACCAAATTTGAAGGAAAATTCTTTGAACAAGGGCCCACCATTGGTTCATAATAAAGCTGGTTGAACAACAACAAAAAATGCCCAATCCATGTCCAGTTGTCTGGGGCTATAGAAGGGAGTTCATCTGTTCAAAAGAGAAAAGACTGCCTTCTTTGCTACGTAATTTTGTCTTGGACACTATGGCAGAGAGTGATTTTGGTTTTCAGTCAATTTCTTTATCAACCAATTAGTAACATATGTCCCTTGATAACTGATTGAAAAAATTCTTAGTTAAGGAGTAGAAGCTGAAAATGGAATTGAATTAATAGAAAAAGAGAGATGCCAAGAAAGGACTCTAAAAAAACAGTGCTTTTTGGTTTGTTTTCCAGGTGCTTTGAAGAAATATAACATATTCATACAATGCTTTACAATTCAGAAGCACTTCACAAGCATTATCCCATTTGAGAGATCTTGAAAAACAGCAAATTATCAGCCAAAAGGTCTGCCCTTTTGAAAACATTATCAGGATTTGGATGTTATTTTCTCTTTGATCCATGTGTGGATGCCTAATAGATCAGTTTCTAATGAGCTTTTTTTTTTTTTAAGTCCTAGCATACTCTGGTAAATAATTGTGCATTCAATATATTCAGCTGAGTTTTTGATAAACACTGTTTTCTTGTATGAATATATCCCTACCCTGAGGCTAACAAAGAAATATTCAGATAAAATAAGGGAGGCATTTCAGTCCCATTGGCTAATCTTTCCCTAATTTTCTTTCATCCTTGCAACCTTGTTAGCTGGTAAGAAAATGGCAATAATCTTACATAGAGGGCATTCTCTTTGGGAACAGGCTCTCATGCCTTTGTGTTTATATGGACAATGCTTGGCACATAATAAGGTCTGGATAATTTTTTTATTCATTCATTTATTGTTTCCTTATTCTCACCTAGCAAGAGGTATTAACTGTGAAATATATAAAAACATTTTAGGGGACCACTAAATAAGTGAACTTGAAAATTGTCTTCAGAACATGATGTTTGACTAAAGGTTTGGATTCAGGTTAAGACTTCTTTCTTCATTATAGTCCTCTCCCAATGTCTCCTCAAAATTCTTCTTTCATCTATGCTCTTAGACAGATATAAGCCAAGGAATTTTGTACCAAGTTAGAAAGGCTTTGGGTATGTTCCTGGACTGGGGTTAGAAAACACGGATCTTGAGCAGGAAGAGACCTCTCTCACCATCAAATCCATTTAATCCCATTCTCCTCATTTTACAGATGATGAAATTGAGCCTTGGGGAATTGAAATGTGTTATGGAGAGTCACATAGTTACTGGTGGAGACAGAATTTGAACCCAGTTTCACTCACTCTGGGGCAGTTAAGGGGCATAGATTATACAGCACTGGGTCTGCAGTTAAGAAGATTTATCCTGAGTTCAAATCTGGCCTCAGAAACTTGCTAGTTATGTGATCTGAGGCAAGTTTGCCTCAGTTTCCTCATCATTAAAATGAGCTGGAGAAGAAAATGGCAAACCACTCCAGTATCTTCACCAAAAAAACTCCAAACAGGGCAACAAAGAGCCAAAGACTGAAACAACTGAAAAACAATGAGAACCACTCACTCTCAAGTCAGGATTCTTTCTTTTGTACTAAACTGTTTTATAACGTTTCACCAATGACAACTTAAGCTAAATTCAGAAAGGCTTATTGCTGGATAACTGGCATCTTGAGGCTGAACTATTTTCCTAGTACTGTTATTTCAGCCATAGCCACTCTAAAGGTAAAGACTGTCTGCTGAGTTATGGAGCGATTGTGATCTTCACTGTGGAAGGTTTTGGATGTATAGACAACTTACACAATTACTATGAGTCTCCATAATGGCACAGATATTCTTTAACATGAAAGAGAAATTCACAAAAAAAAATCAAGTGTCATCAATCTCACAAAACAATCCAAGCTGGCATATCATAGGGAAAGAAATACCATAAATCTGAACTGTAACCTGATTTAAAACAAAATTTCACTTCAGTATCAAGTATTTCTGGATTAGAGAAAAAGTAAGAATACTTGCTTAATAAAAACATAACTTAAAAATGACTTTCTTCCCAAACTATAGAAAATCATCTTCCTCTCAATTTCAAAGTATTGTTTTTATTTTTGGTGGGGGATGGTTGCTAGGGAGGGTGATGTTTTCCTTGAACACATTCTGAGTCTCATCCGAAAATCCCTCAGAACCTGAGTAGGCTCAGCACTTTGAATACAGAATAATCCAGTTATAGCCAAATATCCAACGTGAACACTTGGTATTTTTTATCTTCTTTGCTCCTTTACCCATTGTGCTAGAGAATGGATTACTGTACATATATGTGTATGCATGTAGTCACTTTGAATTTACTGTAGCACAGCAAAATTCCAGCTACTTTTAATCCATTCAGTTCAGCACATTGGAATCCAAAGCATTATTTCTGTTTAGCTGCCTAGCCTTGAAATAGCACATGGCAAAGTGTGTTCTAAAGCTCTTCTTGTTACTAGCTCCCAGTGATTGTTCCCAAATCCCAAGGGCTGCAAAGTTCAATCCTTTTCTTACTGTTACCAGACAGAACCAGACATCCAAGCATCAGTGACTGACTGGGGCAAGAAAATGAAAAGAAAATAACGTAATATAAAAAGCTTTCTTTCAAGGATAAACTAGACAAAAACAAAATTACGGCAATCTGTTTCCTTTGTGAATGCCACCACAAACTCTCATTTAGACCTGGCAATCCTCAGCCTCTCTCTTCAGCTTCTGATAGAGCTGTACTTCAGCCAAACTTGTAACCAACCAATGAAAAAGCAGAAGACTATAAAAATAAGCATTCATCCTTGGCAGGAAAGCTTTTTCTTGTAAGGAGGATAGTAATTAACGAGAGTAAGTTCTTTCTCTCTTCTTAAAGTAACAGTAGAAGAATCCTATGTATAAGTACAACTCTCTTTTTTACACAGACAAATCGGCCACATCTCAACAGCAAAATTGGACCATGTGCTTATAGATAGGAAAATATCTTAATCATCGTAGTTCCTATATGTAACAAAGCAAAATAAGGTATTTTCCACAAAGGTGTAAAAACTAGTTGAAGGAACTCAAACCACCTTGAACCTCATCCTCAACAGACTTTCCTAATTTCCCTTAAATCTAGTTCTTTCCCTTGGTTGATTATTTCCACTTTATCCCATATACAGTTTGTATGTACATAGCTGTTTACATGGAGTCTTCACCAATGAACCATGAGCTCCTTGTGAACAGGGACTATCTTTCTTCATCCCTTGTATTCTCAGCACTTAGTACAATGTCTCACATTTAGGAGGAACATAATAAATATTTATTGATTCATAGGAACAGGGGATATTTTAGGTTGGAGATCAGAAACCTTAGGAGGAGATATACCAACTATCTTAAAATATATGAAGGACTGTCATTAATGGAGAGAGAATAGATTTGTTCCACTTTGTCCTATCCTAGAGATAAGAAAAATGGCTAGGAGTTACAAAAGGGCTGATTTGGACCCTTGATGTAGGAGGGAAATTCTAACATTTAGTTCTTCCAAAGGGGAATATGCTTGCTCAGAAAGTAGTGGACTTCACCCCTCCCCCCATGAGAAGCCTTGGAGCAGATGCTGACTGTATTCACATGTGACAGATGGAAAAGAGAAGAGGATTTTTTAGGCACAAATTGAACTTGATGGCATCTAAGGACCCTTCTCACTGAGACTCTACAATTTTGTGACTTTTGATTTAGGTCTGCCAGTGTCATTAGCTTGTCACTGCATTGAACAAGACCAAGTTATTTTATTTTGTACTGAGCAGTTGCTAAATTGAAAACAATCCACAAGCAACATGGGATGAGAGATTACATTAAATATAAAAGTTGCTTGTGATTTAATATGTCCGATAGATAATTACATCACTGAAAACTAAATTATCTCCTGTCCTGAGGGCTCACTGAATTATTATACTACAAATTAAGTAGAAAAAATAATCAAACATGAATCCTAATGCACTTCACATATGTAACCATAAAGAAAAAAAAATTAAGCTTTGGAATATGTGTGCTAGTGTCTGCTGGTGACTTCTGAGTTAATCATCTCATTATTCACCTTTTGATTTTGGAAGTTAGTGACAAGCAGGAGCTCTCTTTAGTAATAGCAGTTGAATATGGTATTCTCAGTTCTTAAACTAATTTAAGGTGATTTATGATGTCTGGTTATGACTACACAATAGTAACAAATGATGGTTAGTTAAACAAAAAAGGTAAAATGTGAAATGCCTGCAAGGCTGGACACACCAAACCAATAAAAAAAGCAAACAGTGCAGCATATGAAGAGCTGGCCTTGGAGTCAGAATGACCTGGCATAGAGTCTCAGATCTAACGTATGCTATCCTGTTTTTCAGGACAAGTGAAGGTAGGGAATTATTGTAGATTATTATTGCAAAATAGATGCTGATTTGCAATGGCAGAGTTTGTTCACCAATGAAATCCCTTTTATCAGTGAAATCACAAGTTCAAGGTTTGTGGGTGTTAGGGAGGGGAGGGGGATATCCCACTCCCCAAAATTCAAAATACATCCTTCTAAAAAACAAGAAAGAAAGAAAAACATTTGCTTTCAGGAGGGGAGAAAGAGATAGATAGATGGGTAAATAGATAGACAGACTGAGCAAGCATAAAGTATACTATACTCAGGCACTGTGTTAAACACTAGGGATTAAAAAAAAAAACAAGCAATTGAATGTCTGCCCTCATGGAACTTATATTCTATTACACTTTGTCTAACTAGCAAAAAGAAAAATCTGAATCTTTACAAAAAGCATCTCTATAAGGATGCATTTTCTAATTTAGCAATTAACATTTTAGAAACTAGGGTTTTTTGTGTCCTGGAAAATTAAATAGATTTTTCAGAGACTCCAAGGACCCTCTATCAGAAACAAATTTCTGTCATTATTCCATATAAGGACAAACAAAGATTGTACTAATGAATAGAGGGTTGTTTTGAAGCTAAGAAATAAAATAACAAAACACAGAATCATCTTACAAAAAAAATTAAAGACTTTGGGCAGGGAAGAGCAAAAGAGTTTTATTAAATTTAGGATTTCACTTTTATGCATGGAATAAAAAAATATACCTTTCAACTATAATCTGAAAATAAATCACGCTGCCATCTTTTTCAATAGTTAACAATCTGCATGCCTCATCCTCAAAAAGCCTATATCTCTTTCATTGCTGCAAGTAAAATCAATGAGCTAAGAGGAATGTAGAACTATGGAGAAAATCCACTCATTCATTTTGGAACTCTTTGAAGGACACTTATACTTCTGTCCCCATTTTCTAGTCAATGAGGAGCTGATCCACCAGGCTAAGAATAATCTCTAATTGAGTAAGAAATGTGACACTCTATTTTCCACCCTCATTATCTTTTTAAAGGACGAACAATAATTGCAGCTATAACTTCTGCCTGATTTACTACTTCTGCTCCATTTTATTTTTTTGAAAATTAAAAGCTGCCACTGGCTGATTTTCTGAGAGGAAATAAATAGGGTTAACCAAGAGCATAGAACCATGAAGTCTTTCCAAATAAGCAAATAGCAAGATTAGAAATAGAATTTGCAGTCTGTTGATGAATAAGTTTGAATGATGGAGTCCTGAGGAAGATCCCCTACTTCTGTTTAATTGCCAATGGTAGTGGGGAAAATGGGAGCAACAACGAAAAATGTAGTTGCCAATATGTGGCAGGATTCAATCATGATCAGGATGCAAAGAGCAGGATTTTAGTGTCCTTCAGCATTCTAATTACAAACATCATTAAGTACCTATAGTAAAAAAAAAATCTTATAATTCTAGAACTTGAAGAGAACTTAAGGAATCAAACATCATTTTGATGAAACTGAGGCACAAAAGCTGAAAGTGCTTTTCTTATGTCACTTGGCTAATGAGTACTAAGGATATAAAGCTGCATCCCTTGAGCCTCAGTTCAATGTTCTCTCTACAAATACATGCTGTCTAAAAACTATAAGGCCCGGAGATAGAAACGTGATTCTCCTACATACTGCTCATATGTCCTTAAACAGTAATACTTCCTAAGTGTATAGATATATAGATGTAGAGAGATAGATTTACAGATATTTATTTATATTTATATAGATTCTTTTATATATACACACACCTATATATATATATAGGTGTGTGTAGGTATGTATATGTAGGTATATATGTATATATACATGCACATACATATAAGTATGTGAGTATATACTTATGTATATATGTCTATATGTGTGCATATACATGTATGTTATATGTGTGCATATGTATATAATCTCTTTATCCTCGCAAAAAAAACTCAACTGCGGCATATGTGCGATTATTATTCCCTTTGTACGTATGAGGAAACTGAGTTTCAAGAAAGAGTGACCCAAAGTCCAGGGTCATAAGTCTAATAAATTTCTAGGGTGAGATTCAAAATAGATTGCTATTTCCTGACTCCAGTTCCAACATATGATTCTCTAGGCCTTAATGACAAATCATTTAACCTTCTGAGTTTTAGTTACCTCATCCATAAAACAAAGAGATTGACTATATGTTCTAAAACCCCAAAGTCTAGGATAAGTGCTGTGCAAACACACAGCATTACATGACCCTTGTACTCACAGACAATAAAGATCATAGAGGAGCAGACAGAACTGAAGTAAAACCATAAAGGAAGGAGCCAAAGGAAGCTATCTACCCTCAATTTCATTAATTCTTATGCCAAATCAAATAATGATTGAGAGGAGGAAAAGCATAGTGGGAAAGAGACGGGGAAGGGAATATTTTTTTTATAATTTTGTATTTTAGTTTCCTGCTAGATTTTCCTATAGGCCCTTGATCTCTTCTACTTCTTAAATCTGAATAGTTTCCCAACATATTTTCCCCTTCCTCCTGTGTGTCTGTGTTCTCAATGAAATAACTTAGAAACGAAGCATATGTTATTTCGGTTTGGAAGACATAAGTTCTTTTAATAATTCCTCTAATTCATCAACCTCTGAAGCAGATGTTTGTGGCTGAATAGCAAACTCCATGATGGAATGCGATGGACTGTGAATGAACTCAGCAAGAGTACTACAAGACAATTATTTCTCCCCATTTTATTCCCACAAAATGGTTATTTTTACTGTCTTTGGGGCACACAATAAAGCCTTCTCCATCAACCCCTCTGCCTATCTCTTTAAGGAAATCCTGCTATAAGAAGCTCCACATTAATTCTGTTTTCTGGTTCTGAGTATTACAAGAATAAAATTATTGATGTTTCCAATGTTTAGAAAATGTTGATATGTTGACCACTGCACAAATGGCATTTATTTTGAGTAAAAACAGTTAAATTCCTGGTGAAAGAATGCCCCAAATCTCTGATTCTTGGCAGAGTCTGCTCCCATTTTTGCTCCATAACTGCCACAATGGAAGTGGAAGTGGCCTTTCCAGAACACGGGACCAGGTTGTTTGTTTGTTTTGGCTTTTTGCATTTTGGTTAGATCACTTAGCTCTCTATATGCAGTAAGAGCATCAACTAGTTCAAGCAAAGGTCATAAGGAATGCTCTTTTAGAAATAATAGAAGCAACGTATAAATGTAAGAACTTCCTACTGACCTATTCAAACTGTCAGTACTCCTTTTCAAATGAAGAAAGAAAAAAGCTAAGAAACTGAGTATAATTTTTAACTGTTTCCTCCAAAAATTTAACTAATATGAAAAAACAGCTACAGGGATGAGACCATGAAAACTCTAGAAATCACCTGATACAGAACATTTCACTTCCTTGCCACATGGAGGAAAATGGCACCTGAAGATGATGTCCATTTTGAATAAAGGCTCATTTGAACATGATCCAGAGGAGAGTTTCAGAAGATTATAAGATTCATCACCTCGTAAAATAATTTTAAAAAATGTATAGTAAGAAGAGGTTGAGGTGAGCATGAGTCTATGATGAGACCCAACAGAGTCAGATAATCCCAAGCACAATCATGAATAAAACTGCCAGAAAGACAAAAAAAGAGAAAAAGATGGAACAGATTTGTTAATACAATCAGTGACAATGGAGTTGTCGCATTTGGACTCTAATGCTTTAATCCCTAATATGTGGCAGTAGAAATGGTCAGCCATAGTAAATAGATCTGACTCAGTCCATAACAAAAAAATCTGTGCTAGAAATAAAGCAATCTTAAGAACATAAAATCATAGGATCATAAATTGAAAGCTGGCAGAGATTCAATGGCTATCTAATATTAATTTATGAAAACTGACCCCCCCTCCCCCACCCAGAAGGTTATTATTTGCCTGAGGTTACTTAGGAAGTGAACATCAGAATCACATGAAACCAGGTCCTCTGATTCCTGGGTCCGGAGCTCATACTCTTTCAATTATAACAGGTTCCATACACTTTAATGTTAAAAAATTTAATTGTATTTTAAAAAAATAAACTCTGAAAGAGGAGAAAGTGATGCTAAATAAAGTTAGCAGAACCAGGAGATCACTTTTTAAAAAACAACATTATAAAGAGAAACAACTTTAAACAACTTTAAAAAACCCAATAAGCAAATTCCAGAGGATTGTTGATAAAGCAAGCTACCCACCTCCTGAAGGACTCAGGGTGAAATAGGAGACATGGCATTGGATATGAATAATGTAGGAATATATTTTATTTGACTACACACATTTGTTCAAAGAATATTTTCCCTAATAGGAAAGTTGTGGGAGAGAAAATAAATTTCATTTATTAAAAATAGCTATAAAATACAAATTATGTATAGGATTAGAAAATACCAAAAGAAGTGAAAAAATCAAAGATATTACTACCCAAAATAATCATAAAATCATGAACAACTCATACAGAAAAAAAAAAGATTAATTTGTGATCCCTACTAATGGAAGAGATGTCCCCATCAATGAGATCACAATTCCACTGAGGATAGCATTAATAATCCAAGTATAATTCTAACTTCCCAGAACCTGATGAAATATAATCTCATTTTTAAGCTTAGAAAAATGCTTGTCTGGGGTCTTACAAGTAATACACCTAGGCCCATAGGATCATATATGTAGAGTTGGAAGGGACCTCTAAGGAAATCCATTCCAACTTTCTCTTTTACAATTGAAGAAACCAATGCATTGGGAAGTTAGATGTCTCACTCAAGGTCCCATATTTGTAAAATCTGACATGGATTTTGAACTCTAAATGTGAAATGCCAAACCCCAACCTGTCAACATCCAAAGCAAGTACCACTTCCACTGCACCACATTATATGTCAGTCACTTTGCTAGATGCTGAGGATTAAAGATGAAAACAAAATATTTCCTGTCTTCAAATGATATTCTATTGAGATTGGAGGGAACAACATATACATAGAAAATTAATTTTTATACAAACACATATGGGCAATTTTATATGTAAAGGGGACTCACCAAAAGAAAATTCCCTGCTCTAGAACTTCTTATCCCAGAAATTCAAGAAATTAAGTAACTTGCCTCAGTGAGGCAAGTAACTTGCAGCTAGTGAGTATCACTGGCAGAACTGGAATCCTGGCCTTCTTGAGACTGAAGCCAGATTTCCTTCTGCTATACCATATTCTGTCCAGGAAGTCAAAAATGTAAACACAAACAGTCAGTGCTTTCAAGGAGTATATATTCTACCAAGGAAAATGAGCATGCAAATAGAAACTTATATATAAAATATATACAACTTCTATGGAAATGGCACATGTCTAGTATGGAAAGCAGAATTTACAAAGAGAACTCAGATTCTAAACACAGTGTGAATTTAGTGTAGAGAGCAACAAGGATACGGGAAAAAAATAGGGATGGCTTATATGGGAAAGAGACAAAGTTGCCTGGTGACCAGAGAAAGGGCTGCTGGCTAGGTAGCCCCAGACTCAGAAGCACTGATTTCTGAGCAGAATCATAACGTAGTAGATGGAAAGTTCTAAAAAAAAAAATCCATTGATAATGGTCATTTGATTATTAATGCCTGAGAACATATTGTGAGGCAAAAGATAAATTGTTGGTCTTGTCTAGAGTTCAAAGTAAGGGTAGTTGGAGACCAGTCAGGTATAGAGTTGGGGTCCAGTCAGGTATAGAGAGGAAAATGTATATATTTAAGAGACTCATTCTCCAATCATTGGCCAAGTCAGCTCTGCCCCAGGGCACATTCCAATTATCTCCCCAAAATCAAGGTCTCAGAAGACCTTTTGGTCTTGGATTGGTGGCAAGTACAGGTATTTGATGTGTGCGTTCGTCCTTCGTTGCCAAAAAAGACCATGCCGTCACAGAAGTAATGACATGACTTGCACTTGACTTTGTTTTGAGTGCAGGAAGGCTGTGTAGGTCACCAGCCTCACTTATCCTCCAGAGCCATCTGAATTCAGTGACCAGATATTCATCAGGATGACTGGAGATGACCCAGAATGAGGCAATTGAGGTTAAGTGACTTGCCCAAAGTCACACAGCTAGTGAGTGTCAAGTGTCTGAGGTGAGATTTGAACTCAGGTCCCCCTGACTCTTGCACTGGTGCTCTATCCCCTGCACCACCTAGCTGCCCCTAAGGGACATTTAAGGCAGTTGATACCTATATGTTGAATGAATAACTGAGAAAAAAAGTTACCTAACATCCAAATACATATCAACATGTGTTTGTGTTTTTCAATGATGAAAACATGCAAAGAAATTTGTTTTTACTCAAATATTAACCAAGTTTAACCATACTCACCTTAAGGCATAGCTAGAAGCAACCTAGCTAGAGAAATGAGTACATTACTATTTTGCATATAAAAGCAACTTATTTTAGAAATTATTTATTTTTCACATCTGCATAGACAAATAACATTGTTCATTTGTCTTACTCAGGAGTAATTGTTGCACTGTACACAAATCTGAAAAAATCATACTAAGGGAAAGTTGTACAATATTTTATCTCCTAAGAGAAATGACAGAAGAACCAGGGAGACTCCTTCCAATCTGTTTATCTGCAAAACTTCAAGGCATCCAAGTATTTGTTTTCTTTTAAAGAGAATGGGCAGAAAGGAAAAAAAAAATATCTTAGGACTTTCTCCATAAGCAAACTACACTGGAGCTTGGACATTTGGCTAATTTCATCAAGACAGTCACCCAAAACAGAGCCATCTGCACTTTGACATTTCCTATCTATCTGTATCTGTGTGTGTGTGTGTATGCACACACATGCACGCACATATATGACATGACTTTGGACAAATCAATTAACCTTGGGCTCATTTTCCTTATCTGTAAAATGAGGGAAGTTGATGAGATGCTCATTTAGTGTTCTTTCACCTCTGTGATTCTGTGACCCCCCAATCTTCCCTCTTCCCATCCCCATAGAGGATCTCCCCTTCCCCTTCAACAACCCAAATTCCTGGGTGGTAATAGAGAATGACGTTGAAGTCCTGCTGCTGCTGCTGCAGGTGTGTGTGTGTACATGTGTTTGCTATTCTTATGGCTGTCTCTAGAAGCCCAGCTCTTCCCCACTCCATAGTTGTTTGCAGTTTTTAATCTTTTCTAAATTGGGAAACCAGACACTCCAGGTTGTCAAAAACTCAATATTAACTAAGCTGTGACTTAGAACTCAAGGCATTGGAGGGGAAGTAGGGAGAAGGGGCTTGAGGGCAGGTTCAGTCATAGCTAGGCTCAGAGAACTTTTTCAAATATTTTTCATTCAGAGTATTCTTCTGGAGGTCAGAGGTTACTAGAAATTTCCAGGTGAATTTGGATATTATCATAATCCAGGCACTCTAAAGTACTATTTTCCCTGTTTTCTTTGTTTTAAATTACCCACTGTGGAGACAGACTTTGATCAAATTAAAAGGATAATTGCTCAATCTCCACTTTCCTTTGTTTTGTATAAACAGAATCTTGGGCTAAAGGCCCAGACTAAATGCATTATAGACTGGATTTGGCTTTTATCTAGAGGAACTCTTTTGAAATGCTGGGGTTGTTAGGACTCTAGCAGCAGAGATTTCACATAAGAATTTCACAAGTATACATCTGAAAGTATGTGGGAATGTGAGTGAGAATGAGAGAGTGATTTAGAATGAATTAAATAAACCATGCTGCTTGTCAAATCTGCAGGCCACCCACTCTTCTCAGGGCACCACCTAGCTCCCTCAGCTTCACTCAAACACTTTCCAGGACAGCTCAAAAATAGCATCTGTTACCTATGAATAGTATGTGAAATAAGAAGAAATGGTAAAAGTTAAGTCTTCCGTAGTATGGTTTATATGAGTATTGTAATAACACTTTCGAGCATCTTTCAGTAAAGATAGGAAGGGGAAGTTAGTGGTATCTTTCCAATGTAACAGTTTCTTGAAAGTGAATTTTACTGAAAGGAGAATCTGTTCTTATATATTGTCAGAATCATGGCTCCTCAAGATAGAGAATTTACCCTGCCATTTATTTCAAATAATACAGTCATGAATAGCAAGGTAAAAACACATGGACAGTTCATTTCCCAGAATCCTACACACATGAAGTACTGGGTTCAAATGAGACTTTCATTTTTATATCTCTAGTATTTTGCCCATAACAGATAGAGATGAACACTTCTAGGAATAAATGTATGGACTGTACACATGGTTTCTTTGGCACAGAGCAGTGGTTTCAAATCCAAATAGAAACAAAGGCCCTAAACCAAATGCAAAAATCCCCGTGGGTGCCTACTGACTTAGACCTCTACATATGAACATGATCTATGTGCTATTTTTTTATATATCATTGCCTATCTATGTTGCCTTTTTTATCTATTTTATTAAAGGTTTTCCCATTACATTTCCATCTGGTACCCACCATATTAATATTGCTGCCACACATTTGGCACTTCTTGCTATAAAGAATTCCCAAGTTTGGAAACTCCAAAGTTCTGCAACTTCTAGTTTGAGAGAGTTGTTATTTATAGTCATAAGGGACAGCATGGCCATTGGAGATGGCAGGGCTCAAACCTGAGTTTTTCTGACTTTAAGGACTCTATTTGTTGTTTTTTGTAGAAATATATTACGTAAATACATATTTATATAAATAATCTATTTACATAAATTTATTTTTGTTATTTATATAAATAATAATATTTTATAGATATGTATGTATAATTTATGTAAATAATTATATAAATTATTCTCCTGGTTCAGCTCACTTCCCTCAGCATCAGTTCAGATTGGTCTTCACAGGCTGACACATCTCTTTTTTCTGTAACTGATCAGAAGGTAGCTTCCTTCCCTTTCTTGTTAAGTAGTCACACATCCATGCAAACAGATGGAATACAAGAAGTAATATACCATAAAGCAGCATTCAGGTCAAGAGTGATATTTGCCAACTGCTAGTTACTTGTTTATTCAACAAAAAACACAATTAGCCTCAAATTGAAAACAATATTAAAAAATGTAATCTTTTGAGGGCAGAAGGGAGGGGGGGGGGGAATCCACCTGTTCTTTCAATCAGTAGAATCCTTCTACTTTGATAAAAAGCTTCAAAAGTCCTCCATTATCTGCTGTTGTTCAGTAACACAGAAATATGCTGCTCCTAAGGAGGGAGAAATAATAGCCTGATTTGAGCCAGAACTACTTCCTGCCAAAATGGGGAGAAACCATTCCATTGACCCCGTGCTGTTGCTGTTTAGTGGACATGGGTTATGAAGTCTAGACAATGGTAGAATTGGGGAGAATACACATTTGAATGCTGTTCTGGCCTTGACCTCTTAGCTAGACAAATGAGCTTGAATATAAGACAGCCCACATTCCTAGACTAAATAACTGCCATTCTTATCACTGGCAGTGGAAGCATTTGGAGGAAAGGACACAGGGAATCTTGGATACCCACTGTTTCTGTTAAGCCTATGCAATCAAAATGCACATCCATTTCTTTCCCCTTGTGAAGTCAAATCAGGCAGAAGTGTGTGCAACAAAAGAGGCAGCCATCTTCAAAGGGAGACACTAAGAGAGAGGCAGGTGACAAATGCACTCGAGCCCTGCCTTAGGACCAGATTTGGTACTTCTTGCCAACAGACATCACAAAGTCTTTGTGTATGTGTCTTTGTGTGTGTGTTGGTGTTGTCATTGTATCTGCTGTCATTCATTTCAAAATTAATAACGTGACGTGGTTTATTTCTGACAACAGGATGAAAAGATAAATCTTCTGATCATAAAAACCATGCATTAAGTAGAGGCTAGGATTAAATTTTAGCTAGCTATAGTATTTCCCAAGGCAACGGAGTCCACTATTTTCGAATTTGTGTAAGTCTGCTCCAGCCAACAATGGAGAACCCTAAGTCATGTTGGGTTCTATTATTTTCCCTTTACTTTCACAGCAAGATGCTAGTTCTGGAGAGGGAAGAGAAATGTTTGCCTGTATACATCTAGAGCTTGGAAGCTATATTTTAGGTAGGCATTTGCTTAGAATGGAGTTTTGTTATTTACTTGATATAACAAAACCCTACACAACAGATGGGAGAAGAGCTGTCTGCATGCTCTTGGCTCCCACCCCAGTGCATCCCTTTTTCAATTTACAATTCAACAACTATGTATTAAAGCATTAGAAGTACAAAGAAAAGGAAAGAAAACTAATCCCTACCCTGATGGAAAAAGTTTCTTAGAGAATGGGGCTCATGAGCTAAACCTTAAATGAAGCTAGGAATTCTAAGAGGAATAAATGAAGAGGGAGGACATAATCTGGAACATCCTGAGCAGTGGTACAGCCGCAGGGGACAGAATCCTAAATACATCAGTAAAGCTGGAAGGAAGAGTTTGTGAAAAGGAGTAATGGGAAATAACTTTAGAATATTTGGCTGGAGTTAGATTCAGAAGGATTTTTAAGCATTAATCTATCAACAAGCATTTATTAAACAACTGTTTGCCAAGCGCTCAGCTAAACACTAGTGAAAAAAGGAAGGCAGAAAGAGACAGAGAGAGAGAGAGAGACAGACAGACAGAGAGAGAGAGAGAGAGAGAGAGAGAGAGACAGACAGACAGACAGACAGACAGAGACAGAAAGAGAGACACACACAGAGAGACACACAGAGAGACAGAGAGACACACAGAGAGATAGAGAGACAGAGAGAGAAGACATCAAAAGCAAGAAGAAAACAGTCTTCAGTATACCCACAATTAGTAGACGTGACCCAGATAATAAAGGAACCAAGGATACAGAGAAGATTTGGTCATACTGGTAAGAAGATCATGAGAGAGTGGTGTCAAAAAAACAAAACAAAACAGAAAGGATAGAGTATCCAGGTGGAAAGAGTAGTTGAGAGAGTTAAGAAGGATGAGGATTAAGAAGAGGCTGTTAGATTTGACAAACCTCTTAAACTGAGAAATGTGTTTTATCCTGAAGTCAACAGGAGACCACCAAATATTCTCTAATAAGGGAAACAGCCTGACACCTGAGGAAGATTATTTTGGCAGCTGTGTATAGGATAAACTACTAGAGGAAGGAGAGGTCATTTTCAATTAGAAGGGTACAGCAAATAATTGGGTGAGAAGAGATGACGGTTAGGATTATAGGAGTTACCTAGTCCATATAGACCAGCAAACTCATCTGAGAAACCCAAGTGACTTGTACAAAGAATTCTGGAAAATCTGCCAAGCACTTTTCCTTTTTCAGAATTGTCAACTCTTCTGTCTTCTGGTGGGGGGAAAACCAGGCGGAAGATTTTGCCAATCATCAGAGGGAAACAAAGTTATCCCAGTATTTACAGTATTCATATTTCATCTGCTTCCTGGTACAGAAACCCTTCACACACAAAAAGTTTTTTTGTATGAATTTATGTATGTGTATATATGTGTGTATATATATATGTGTGTGTGTATATATATATATATATATATGTATATATATATATATATATACATAAAATGGGGCACACATGGGAAAAAGCTGTCATTTTCCTAAAATTTAGCCTCCTCTCCCACAGCCACACAGGCTGGGTTTCAGGAAGAATGAATAAACTAGTTTTCAAATTCAAGGGCAAAAATTTAGCTAATTGTTCTATTTCTGAGGCCAGCTTAGCTTTAAAGAATAAAGGGAGTGGACAGCAAAATGGAGCATAAAGAAAACAGTTTCTAGCCTTACATCTGTTCAGGATTTGTAAAGTATCATAGAAAGTCATTTAGCCTCTATGAGTCTCAGTTTGCTGAACTGATACAAAGAGAGGTTGAACTATTTTAAATATCCTCTAAGGTACCTTTTAGCTCAATGTTTCCATGATTAATCTTAAAAATAAATAAGTCATTCCTATTTGGTCTAAATGAGTGATCTGTAATATAGGTAGGTACTTTGTTTGAATTACAAAAGCTGAGTGTTCTGATGGATGTCTGCCAAGCTCCCTTAAAGTAGGACTGTTCTATCTATAATCTGTTGCTACCCACAACAGATAGCAATGGTACCCTATACCCAACAGATGATCAATCACTATTTGCTCAGTTAGAATGGCATACATTATATTTCAAATACTAAGACTATATAGCTCTACCTCAATCTGTGTGTTGTTGTCATGGCCGTCGTCAAGGAGGAGATCCGTGAAGCCTCTGGGTTCTGATGAATCTTGACCCGTACTTGCTCGATTGGTGTCTATGGACTTGAGAGGCTCAGAGTTCCTTTTCCACCTGTGGCTGTACACATGCGAGTCTATGTCTACCTCCTCTGCTCCATGAGAAAAGCCATGGGCTACTTCATAAAGCACATCTGTTTGAGAAAAAGAAACAAAACAACAAAGAATTCATATTTGTTGCGTGGGAGAAACTGGTCAACACAATCAAAAGCATTCTTTTAGGGGCTATGTGGTTATTAGCTTAGGAAGGGATATAATGTTCTAAATGAATTATCTTCATTTTGCTCTCCACGAAAAATGGAAACCCATCTTCTAACAATGAAACAGCTGTACAATGATTATTCTTTCTATTTGGGCAATGTTATCTATATGGAATAATAATATGAATACTAATAATTTAAAATATTAATAGTTAGCATTCACATAGCACTTAGTATATGCCAGATAATGTCCCAGGAATTTTTTAATTTTTATCTTACTCATTATTCACAACAACCCTGAGAAGTAGGTGCTATGATTATCCCTGTTTTTATGTATGAAGAAAATGAAGGGAGCAGATAATTAGGTGACTTGCCTAAGGTCACACAATTAAGTGAATTTAAAATTAAATCCTCCTGATTCCACATCCAGTAGATCTCCTAAATGGCCCAGTCATAGGTATAGATGTAATGGATATCAAATATATGTCAATGATCAAAAAGTCACTAAAGCAACTTGCATCGAAAAAGTAATATATTGACCCCTTCCTCCAAGATTTGGTAAATAACTATACTCTTCTACTGATCCCAGGAAAACAAACTAGGACTCATAAAACCAGAAAAATTCAACTAAGAAATGTTGGATTCACTGGAAAACAGAATCCTTATAATATTTACTTGCATGTCCCATTTAGTGCCTATGAGTTGTAGAGAGTGACAAAGAATATGTTTTAAAGATGCATTTGGATAAAATTATACATACTATCACTCTAGTATTAATTTGCAAATGGATCTTGTAGGTTCCAACTTGATTTCCTGCCGCCTAAGCTAGTGAAACACTTCTGAGATGCTCCAGAAATGTACATCCACAACCACCTACATCCCTTTGTATGTGGGACACCTAGGAGTACCATCAGAACAGTTAAGTATGACAGTGATGGGCACCTATATAGAAATGGACAGGAAGGCAAGAAGATCAATCACAACGGTATTTCAGCATGGACTAGCCCTGTTGACCTGGTTCATCTTGTACTACAGGAGGGAAAATTAGATTCAGTCGCTGCTCCCAGTCTTTCATTTCAATAGGTCAGGGTATGCAGGTTCTTATAGAGAGGGACAAGCTCCCTCTCCCCAGTGATGTCCTCTTCACCTTACCAAAATATGATTTGACAGGCCTTACAACTGGTAGGTTGTAGGATCAAAAAAGGCTAAGAGAAGAGTGATTTAATTACAGCTGTGATTTTCCCCTAAGGCAAAAACATTCTCAGAGATCAAAATGTGTTTAATACAGCCTATAATATCATTAGAATTGCTGTTTGAAGCCCCATTAATCAATCTAAGCTTACATTCATGGTCACAGACTTCATGGCTCTCATTTTCTCCTTTTGGGAGGGGAAAGGACTAATGATGCCCTTCCTTCTGCCTAAAGAGACAATATTCTCTCATTCTCCAGGAAATCCAATGGAAGTCTGGCTGATGGGTGTTCTGGTGATCGCAGCAGACGGAACAAATGCACCCTAACAAAGCAATTCCAGCTAAGTCTCTGACATTACGTAGGCCACATTATTGGAGAAAGGCACATCTGAAGCTGCTTGTTTGCTCATCTATCAATTACGTGGTTATTTATTTGGTAAGCTTTTATCTAGTCAGTTAGGCCATTAGTGCCAGGTGGCAGTCCTACATTGGGCTATAAAGAGGATACAAAGAAAACAGCCAATAGTCATGGTCATATAGTACCTTTTAATGTGGTTGGGGGGGAAATGGAGCAGGAGGGGTGTTACAGTGGGTATAGTTTGGGGCCTGGAGTCAGTAGGACCTGAGTTCAAATCCAGCTTCAGACACTAGCTATCACTTAACCCTGTTTGCCTCAGCTTCCTCATCTGTATGTAAAATGAGCTGGAGAAGGAAATGGCAAAGCACTTTAGTATATTTGCCAAGAAAATCTCAAATGGGATCACAAAGAGTCAGAAACGACTGAAAAATAACAAAACAACATCAACAGAAAACATCTGGAGTTCAAAGGTCAGATCATTACAAAGCAGTTCAAAGAACAGGGCTGTAACTGGCACGGGATCAATGGAGCTTGGTCCCAGGGCATTTATATTTTAGGTAGGGTGGAGCAAGTTCCTTCTTTGGAGTAACCACCATTCCCAGACTTTTCTAACGAGACTCTGCACTGTCATAGGCTACAATCATTTAGTGGGTCACCACCTCTAAGGTTCTACAGCCATAATAACTTTGTCCCAGGTCCTGCTTCCTCCCTGTCCCCCTTTTGTGAAATGGTAAAGAAAGAGGTGGGAGAAGTACTCCCTAAGAGACTAGTCACCATGGGGAAGAATCCATAACCATTATCCCAGTAAAGAAGGAATGCCTCACTGCTGCACGTTGCACATCCTCTGTGTCTTTACTCATAAAAACATCTGAATTTACCTTTACCAAATAATTAGCTGTCAGAAATAGTTCTGCCAGGGAACAAGATCCCGCTCATAATTTCTTCCTCTGCGACAGTTACAAATCTGTAAAATCCTCCCTTCTACATAAACTTGTGAGATGGTTATAAGTAATATGAGAGGCTATCTTGGAGATGCAGATGAGTGTGGCACAGGTAGATGAGATATCCGGTATATTTGCTACATACAACAGAAATCACTCACAATGGACATCAAACACTAGACAATCCATTTGGTTTCTTTAATAACAGATGAGAGGGATTGCTAGAGTCTTTCAAAACACATTTCTCCTCTCTATATTGTTAGTGATTATATGTGTATATACCCACATATACATATTATAACCACTGTTATCACTATACATTAATGCATATGTATGTGTTCAGTAACATGCATGTTTGTATTTAAAGGTTATAATAGTGTACAATTATATATCTACATGTGTATACACCTATATGTGAACATGTATACATGTGTATGTATAGATAGATCCAGATAGATCTATCTATATCTAGATGTGTTTAGATAGGTAGATAGACAGACAGATAGACAGATAGATGCCAAGTCTACCTACTAGGATTCTACAGTCCATGACTGAAAGGCATATTTGACTTGTCCCCAGTATTCTTTCAGCAGATAAGGGAGACAAAAGCTACATTTAAAGGAGAAATGTGAGCTTGGAATAGAATAAAATTCTTATATCTGCAATTTTAAAAACAAACAAAAACATTCCCTGCTTTCTCACTCCCAATTCATGCTTTTCAGAAAGAGAAACCTGATAAGATATTTGGAGACATTGAAATCTGCACATTCAAGTCCTTTCCTTGTCATCATTCCTCACTGAATTTTGAATTCAGATCCAAGAAATCATTTTGACAAAGTCTTTCAGACCACAGGAGAAGACCAGAGAAGACCAGACCACAGAAGTTCAGAAAGTTAAAGCCTGAGGGTGACCAAGCTGTCTAGTGATAGAGACTAGCCTTGAAATCAGTGCTATTGCCACCCAGTGTTCATTTTTTTCAAATAAACACTGACTTCTTTCTAGTTGGGGATTTTAAAAAAAACATTGGAATTTTCCATCATGTGTTTAAAGGTTTAACTGAGTGCTATTTGAGCGGGGAGCAGACTTTTGAGCAGATATAGATATTAAATAAATACGTGTAGATTGAACTAGCATCAGAAGTTGTCACCTAAGGTTCAACCAATTAGATAATGAAAGGACATCACTTCCTCTTTGTTGAATACAAAAGATAAAACACTAGTTCTTTGCTTAGAATATGGGTAAACTGATGTTTAATGTAAAACATGAAGCAAAAAAGGTCTGTATTAAATCTATAATAAATTCTATGCTATCTAGAAACCTCTCTTAACATGGCCTTTCTGGATAACTGAGACACACTATATATATATATACATATGTATATATATATATATATATATATATATATATATATATATACACAATGATTATTTGTCTGTATTTTAGAAGTTTGTAGTCTTCTACTTTGCTGTCTCACAATCTTTGTTACATTCTTGTTGATGCAAAAATTGACAAAAATTACTGGGGAAAATGGAAAGCAGTTTGACAGAAACTAGCATAAATCAGCCTCTTATATCATAGACCAAGAGAATGTCAAAATGGATAAATGATTTAGACATAAGGGATGATATCACAAGTAAATCAGGGGAGAAAGGAACAACATACCTGTCAGATCTATGAATAAGGCAAATGTTTATGACTGAACAAAAGACAGAGAGAATGATAGAAAGTAAGATAGATAACTGAATACATGTAATTTTAAAAAAGGTCTTACACAAACAAAATTAATACAGCCTAAAAAAGAAGGGAAACAAGAAACTTGGGAAAATTTAACATTAAATTTCTCCCATAAAGGCCTCATTTTGCAAATATAAGTGTAACTGAGTAAAATTTTTCCAAAATGAGAGTCATCTACTAGTTGATAAACGGTTATAGATTATGAATGAGTTTTCAGAAGAAGATATCAAAGCTATTAGTAACCCCATGAAAAAATACTCTAAATCACTATTGATTATAAAAATGCAAAGTAAAGCAACTCTGAAGTACCACCTCACAGCTAACAGATTGGTTAATATGAAAGAAAAGGAAAATGACAAATGTTGGAGGGGATTTGGAAAAATAAGGACACAAATTCTTTGTGGATAGAGTTGTAAACCAGCTCAGCCATTACAGAGAATAATTTGAAGTATGCCTAAAGGGCTATAAAAACTGTATATACCCTTTTTACTCAGCAATACAGTTACTAAGTCTGTATCCCAAAGAAATCAAAGCAAAAGGACCTATATGCATAAAATTTTTATAGCAGCTTTTTTTGTGGTGGCAAGGAATTAGAAATTGAGAGGCTGTCCATCAACTGGGGAATGACTGAACAACTTGTGATACATGATTACAATGGAATACTATTGTTGCATAAGAAATGATGAGCAGGATATTTCAGAAAAACCTGAGAAGACTAATATGAATGGATGCAAGGTGTAGTAAGCAAAACCAGGAGAATATTGTACACTGTAACAGCAATACTGTACAATATCAACTGCGAATGACTTAGCTATTCTCAGAAAAACAATGATCCAAGACAATTCTGAAGCACTTAATGATGGAAAATCCTATCCATCTTCAGAAAAAGAACTGATGGAGTCTGAATGTAGATTGAAACATCCCTTTTAAACTTTATTTTTCTTGTTTTATCTTGTTTGTGTTTCCTTTTGTAACATTACTAATATGTGATTTCATATGTATAATCAATATCAAATTGCCTTCACAAGAAATGGGAATAGGTGGAAGGGAGGGAGATAGTTTGGATCTCATTTTTTAGAAAAATAAATTTTACATGTAATTGGAAAATAATTAAATAAAATGTATTGAAATATTTGTTACAAAAAGATGCTATCTAGAAGGGGGAGGGGAGGAGAAGGATGCAAAGAGAAATTTAGGCAATATAAAACAAAAGACATCAATAAAATTGGATTTTGAGAAAAGCTCTGTGTGAGAACCAAGAAAAATCTTAGATTTCAGAGCACTGACTTGCAGGGCTGCTTAGACATCTGTTTTTGATATTTATTGTATGTGAACCATGCTCCCTGTTGGTGAGGATGCTAGCCCACTGACTTCTAGACAGAGAAGCTGTTACTATGAATCCCTACACCAGAATATATTTCAATGCAAAAAATATTACTACTGTTACAGGATTAAAAAGAAAACCAATTGTATTGAAATGTAGTTATTAAAATATTTTAAGTGTATTGATCTCATATTAAAATCCCTATTAAATCTTGAGAGAGTATGTATAAATATGAGGTTAAAAACCTGGACTGGAAAAATGTGACAGATCATTTCTGACAACTTCATTTAAACAAAAACAGCAATGCCAAACTGCTTTTAAAAAATCACCACCAAACATTATACTTTGGAAGCAGGAAAACGGATCATGAACAGAATGAATGATCATATTCTGACACTTGGCTGTGGCGTGAACAAAAGCAACACCCACTGAACAGATTATTTGTTTGTTTTCTATCTACTGTATGTTAATTAAATCCATGATGGAATATTTCGATTAGTTCCATGATAATTTTCTCCAGTTTATTTTCCTGTATCCTGGTGAATCAAACAGCCTGGAGAAAATATTCAGTTATATGTGAGTCACTGATAGTAGTAAAAAGGGCTGTAAAAGATGATAACATTTTTTTTTCCTGCTCTTATTAGGATGTTCATCTTGTACCCATTTAACACATTGTTTCATTCAGTTAAAAGGTCAGTGGAACCATTACTGAAGCAGGTTCTAATTTAGTCCCTATGACAAAATGAGAATTAAACTCCCATCAGTCTCCCATCTAGTCTGAGACTGGGGAACAGATCACGAAAGATCTGGTATTCCTCCTCAAAGATCTTATTATTGTCAGTCAGTTAGTCAAACATCTGAGTACCTCCTAAGTATAAGGAGGTGTGTTAAACAGTGGAAATACCAAAAAAGACAGAATACAGTCTGTATTCTCCAGGACCTCTCAGTCTAAAAGGGGAGCTGCCACCATCACCATCACCATCACCATCACCATCCCCACCATCATTATACAACTAACATCTATCTAGTGTTTGCTATGTGCTAGGCATTGTGCTTAAATATTTTAGCATTATTATCTTATTTGATCGTCACAACAACTCTGGGAGGTTGGCACTTTTATTATAGCCTTTTTCAGATGAGAAAACTGAAGCAAAAAGAGGTTAAGTGACTATATGCAAATAAGAAAAAAAAGTAAAATACAGATAATGAACTACAGTTACGGAGGGTAGATAACTGATTCTTCTAGAAGCTAAGATTTTAGTAAGGACTAGAAGGAAATTAGGTAAGCCAGGAAGCAGATGTGAGTAAGGAGAGAATTCCAGGAATGGAGGAAAGCCAGTGACAATTCCTAGAACCAGGAGAGGAAGTATCTTATTTCAGGAATAACAAAGAGGTCAATGTCACTAGATTGCCAAAGATGGAGGCAAGGAGAAGATACAAGAAGACTCAAAAGTTGCAGGGCTGGGCTGGGGTGGGGTTATGAAGGCCTGTGAATGCCAAACAGAGGATTTTAGATTTGATACTAGACATGCTCGAAAAGTATTGAAATATATTGAGGGTGTATGTGTGACATGACAATGCCTGTTCTTTAGGAATGTTACTTTGGCAGCATGGTAGAAGATGGAAGAAAGTGAAAAGAGACTTATGTTGAGCTGTATGCTAAAAAATGTAAAAAAAAATGCAGAAGGAGGAAGATAGACAATTTATGGTAGATGTGATTAAATGCCTTGCCTTAATGATTTCATTTTTAAACTCTGTAGTTGAAATAATGGACCCAGGTATCCTTTTCCTCAGTTCTACAAGTCATTTCATCAAAAATAAAAATAGGAACTTCAAGCATAAAAACTTGTCAACTGGGTACACACAAAACATATACTAATATATGAATATATCTTCATGAGGCATATATTACTACTACATATTTGGACAAGGATTATGGGCTACATGATATAAATAATAGAGATTTCAAATTATACCATTAATTCACTCCCCAAAATTGCCTAGACTGCTCATTAAATGTTACTACCTTTGTGATCATACTAGGCTCTTGGCCACTTTGCTCTGACTGAGATGTACAGTACCAGGCACAGTTAACCTTTTATAGCATCTGAGAAATGCTTATAAAATTTACCTCCCTCACTCTCCATCTCCTCTACTGTCCACTGAGAGAGCAAGAAATGAAATAATTATAATACAGGAAATCGTACAAAACATATTCTCACATTAGTTATTCAATAAGTATTTGGTAAGCATCTACGATCAAGTCATTTTGCTCACAGAACCATGAGGGTACAGAAATGAAATGGAAATGGATGTTGCCTTCAAGTGGCTTAACCTTTTTTTTTAGGTCTCAATACCCAAATGGCAAAACAAGGGGATCCAGACTAAATGGGCTTTAAGGCCCATTCCAGATGTAAATCTGTGATCTTTAGCTTTATAGATCCCCTTCCAGCATGCTACACTTTAGCCAAACTGACTTTCTTCCTGTTTCTCACATTTATGACATTTCATCTCCTATCTCGGTTCTTTTACAGTGATCCTCCCCCAAACACTCCCTGCCTAACTGCACATCATAGAATTTACCTTCTTAAAGACAAAGGTCCTCAAGTGCTACCATTTATATCAATCCTTTCCGTGAACCTCCCTATCCCCCTGACTCATTTGCAGCACTAACAATGTTCCTTTCTAAACTACCATTGATGTATAATCCATATACTTACATATGAAAATGACTCCTTGAATAGTATGTCAAGTTTTTGAGTGCAAAGACTTTTCATTTTTGTCTTGGCATCTCAAATACCTAGCACAGCTATATATTACATAGTGGAGACTTAATAAAGAGATGGTTTTTGACTGATAAGATTCTAAATGATCAGCCCAAATCACCGTATACAGGACATTATGACTCATAACTCTGAAGTTGGTCTGTCTTGCTTTGGCACTGAAGCAACCATCTTTTTTCCTCGATATTTCAATCATACTTCTGAGTACTAGGGAAAAGAGAGCTGGGAGAAGGAAGGAGCAAGGCTAGCAACAGGATGACAAATCTACAAAAAACAAAAACTTCACTTATCTGAGACGAGCCGGACTCAATAAATAATTCATAGTCTGAGTTCAGCAACACTTATGGCTGTAGCTGATCATCTTTGCTCACTTCAGTCAATGAAATCATGAAGAATACTATGAAAGGGACTGAAGAATGAAGGCCCATAACAGGCAAATTGCAAAGACATGAAGTAGAAACATTTCAAGTTAAAAATGGAAAACAAGGAGAATGATTACCAATGTCTTTGCCCCTCTAGAACACAGTGTGTAGGAGGCAATTATGTTAGAATGTCCTGTACAAATCAGTGGGCTTGATCTTAGTGGTAAAGAAGGATTGGGGCCCCTTGACTCACATTTCTGTTACAAAAGCTCTTTCAGAAGACTGGAGCAGAATGAATAAGGGTCACTTCAGGTACTTCTGCAAGTGCTCTACTACTCTTTTTTCTCCCCTTGCCTCCTTTTTTTATCCAAAGAATCTTTTCCAATTGGCCACCCTTTTATGTAAATGTAAATACCCCCAAACTCTTAGGGTAGTTGAACTTTTAAACTTTAATAATTTCAGCATCAAACTTTAATGTAATCATACGTATATGTTTACTATTATACATACACATCTGTGTATACACTCAAACATTTCTCTCTCAGGATTTTTTTTGCAATCTGTGGGGATCTATTTACCTTAAAGACATTCAAGTTTAAAAAGGCAGTATGGTTTTGAGTACCAGTATTTAGGAAATTATTGCTCTAATCCACAAAATGGGAAGGCATTCCTTCCCTGATGAAGCTGATATGAAAGCGTTATGGAAGGGACTGGAAGGCATTTTAGCCAAAGGTCATTTAGTCCAATCATATTTTCCCCATAAGGAGTTCCAGGAAGATGAAGTCAAAAGATCACAGAATCCTAGATTTAGAACTGGAAAGGATTTATAGGCCATGGATTCAAGATCCCTACAGATGAAAAAAATAGAGGCCCAGAGAGGTTAAGAGAACTTATTCAGTATCACACAGAATCCCCCACACATAAGTGTTTGAAAAAATCCAGATGCAGTTTTCCTGAGTCCATTGATCTATTCATTACTCTACCTAGATTCTAAGTCAGTAACACTACCTCCTACTAAACTGTAACCATTCTTGCTTTCCTAAGTGTGTCTCTGCAAGGGGTCCTCTTTGGAGGGGAATATACACACCTTTTAATCAAATCTGAATAATGTCACTTAAAGGTTTTGTCTAAAATAAACTAAACACATCTTTATGATCACACTGCTATAATATTTAGTTTTAATTTTGTATCTGTAAAAGTATACATTTTGGGACCAGTTTGTTATAGGATGCAATTAAAAAATATAGCCATTCAACAAAATGAAACAAATAATGAAATACAAGAGTGGTTTGTCATTTTCTTCTCCTGCTCATATTAGAGATGAGGAAACTGAGGCAATAGGGTTAAGTGACTTGCTCAGGGTCATACAGCTAAGTAGCATGTGAAACTGAGATTTGAACTCACAAAGATGAGTGATCTTGACCCGAGGCACAGTGCAGAGGGCACTGCTCAAGCAATACCACTTAAATGGGGAGATAAATTACCTTGAGATGCTGTCATCCGCAGACATGTTATAGGGAAGACTATTTTAGGGGGAAAAATAAGTCTGCAATTTTAAACTAGCCCTAGGGGCCAACAGAGTGGTCCACTCTGCTAGGCTGGGGTATATAGGAATTACTAAAAGGAAATGTCTTGAGTGGAAAATATTTTGTCTTTTGAGACAAAACATGCCTATTCCCCACAATTGACCAGAAGTCCTAAATTCTTATGATAGGGTGGTGTCAAAAAGAATCTCAAACTTTTTCAAAACTCAAAATAGTGAGAGCTTATAGTAAATCAAACTTGCTGTAGATATTGTGTGCACAACAATTTCTTCAGTATTAGTGACTCATTTAATTAGCAATTACACCATAATGCGTAATAATCCCTTATTTGAACCCAATCACACATGATCTATAAGCCACTCCTTCTTACAATTCCAAAACCAAAATTTATTTTCCAATTTATAAATGAGAATTTGTCAACAGTAATTGGATATTTTTGTTAAAATTCCCTAGGGTCGGAACACATCGACAATATTGTACTGATTCCTTAGAAACGTATTAAAAAGCACAGTGAAAAACGTCGGAGCAGGTTCAAACGAGAAAGAATATAAAGTGTGATGCCTTAAAATCATGCTGGAGTAGCTTACGTTCCCAGCTGTCCCCAGTGTAGCTACTTGTCCAGGTGAAGGATTCTTGGAGTTGCATATGAAGCAAAACTTTTCTAAGACCAAGGACAGGGCCTGATTTAGAGACAAAGTGAAGTCAAGAGACTTTCTGTGTTGATTCATATATTATCACCTCAGTTTGTATAACCTCACTCTCAATGGAATTTCCAATATATGTAACTTGTTAGGAGATGATAAGAAGAGGCATCACATCATGTCTGGCATGTACTATGCTAACAGTATAAATTGAATACTATTTTAAATTTTCTGAAGGTCTGATTCAGCCAGAAGAAGTAATTTTCTCCCTCAAGTTATTCAATTTCTTGCTTTTTCAAGGCAAATTAAATGAATTCTTTTTCTAAATACCTGAGAATTACCAAGTAATAGACCAATATGCTTCATTTGAACGTCCTACTATGCAATTTGAGATAGGCCCAGTGATAATCAGAGGCTAAGATTGGTGCTAATGAATATTGAAGCCAACTGAGGAGTGAGGATGTCCAAAAAAATTACTTACATGAGCCAGAATAGAATGCTTCACACCACATTGCCAGTGCCCACACTGTGATTCAATGGGAAGCCCTTTATATACCAAAAAGCCACTTAACACCCTCAAAAAAATGAAAACTTTTTTTTAAATTTTGTAGTAGTAGAAAAGCATGTACTCATCCATCAGTAGTGTCTTAGCTCAAGAATTATCCTCAAAGAGGAGAGAAAACTGTGTTCAATTCAACATGATCTCCTCTCCTTAAAAAAGTTCCTTCCTTCCAAAATTATTGGAGTCCTAATAGACATTGAATTAGGCACAGAAGGGATGTTAAAACAAAAAGGAAATAGTCCCTGCCTCCAGGGATCTAATTCTTACTTGGGAGATATGACACATAAATAAGTACAAAGTAATTTGCAGAGGGAGACGGAGAAGATCTCTCAGGCGGGGCCACATCTTAATGAAAACTATGGTTTTATTTTGTTATGTATGAATACTCTTCCTTCTTTAGCATCATTTGGCCATCTTCTATCTGAATCAATCTAGGACAAAGATACATGTTTAACGTCTTTCATAAGGTTTTCTCCTACAAAGTCCATAAACCTATCATGGTCCCTACAGGATGTTAGAATCCAAGAGTTAGAGCTGTGAGTCATTGTTCCCATGAAGAACGGGTGCTTCTCCTTATGGAGTCAAGAAAGAATGTGGTTTTCTTTAACGTATTAAGAAAAAGAAGAATGTAAAGAGAAACATTTCTTGTGAAACCTGTTTTTGCTATTCTGTCAAAAAGCAACATTATACAGATAAATCTATGAAAAGTCATTGAGGAATTAGCAGCTTTCAGGAAAGAATTCTGTAATGACTGAAAAAAGATCAACTAAAAGATTGAATATAACATTCTGTGAGAGACTGTTTAAGTTTTATTCGTATATGAAATGCAAAATATAGTTTCAGTCTAGGATTTTCTAGAGGAAGGCCATGCATTCTTCTTATAGATATGTTCTGCTAACTTCATTTTAATGTAATATTTGGAATCTTATTCTTTGTTTATTTAATTATAGGAAATTAAAGGATGTATTACATTGAACTAAGAATACCATTGGAAAAGAAAGGTATTATTTTTCAGTTTAGTAAGTAAATGACATTAAATGTACTGTGAGAAGGGTTTCAGTCGACTTACTATTTAACAAAAAAAGGTGGAAATTTCATTAGATAGCAAGGCAATACCAAAAAATGCATGGATAATCTAAGAATCAGGAAGGGTAAAATCAAGAATAGATATTGAATCAAAGAGTAATCTACAAATGAATGTATCCACCCCATCAACCCTGCTGCATTTCAGAAAACTGAAAAACGAGATTAGCATTTTAGTTTCTTGGAGTCTCATTTCAAACTCTAGACATCAAATTTCTTTGCATTGAAATGGAAAAGAATGCTATTCTCTTAAAGTTTCTTAAAGTAGTGATAAATATTTCATTAAAATTTAGATATTAATATTAGATATAGATATAGCCACATAGCTGGACTCTTAAAAATGAAGTTGACTAAAGAATTTCAAATGTTATGGAATATCTGAATTCTAGTATCACTCTCCTAGATAGCATTCTCTAATTAAAATGCATGATTGCATATATTTATGCTGATTACATAATTTGACTAACTTTGTAAATAAACCACAATCAACAAAATTACTTTAAAAAACCCAACACATATACAAGGAAATTAAGACTCAAAAATATTAACCAAAATTAGTTTTCTTCTCCTACGAATGCATTCCATAAATCACATGACTTTAGCAACATAATAGGAAATCCATGGATTACAAAACCCCTACTCCCATATCTCTATGTCTGTCCTTTGTAGAGGGCTTTTCAGGTGATTTTCTGGTTTCTTAACATGTTTAAAAATTGCAGATTACCTTTATTCTTCAGATAACATTTTGCGAGTCTTTTCTTCTCACTCTTTCTGGGAAATAATCCCCAGATCAGTATGTCAGGTCATGAGATCAGGGAATTGAGACATTAACGGGTGTTTGGTGATAGTGGTGATGAGGTCAGTTAGATTTAACTTTAAGGTTTGCAAAACACTTTACAAATATCATCTCATTTGATACTTTCAACAACCCTGGGAAATAGGTGCTATTATTATCCCCATTTTACAGATGAAAAGGTAAATTAAGTCACTTGCTCAGGTAAAGACAACTGGTAACGGTCTGAGGATGGATTTGAATTCACATCTTGCTAACTCCAAATCCAGAGCTCTATCCATTATACTATCTATCTGTCTAAAGGGGTGTGTCTCACTTTCGGTGGAAATACGTTTGTATATATGTTCATATACATGTATGTTTACATACATATCAATGAATAAAGGATAGAATCAAAGAAAGGTATTGGCAAAAAAAAAAATAAGATTAGTGTTGAGAAAGAATGAGACAGACATATCACTTGATACACTGGCATCCTCACCATGTCAAAGAAAGTATTGTTTAGGCTCCCTTGTGTAAAACTTCTAGAAAACAGTCTGACAGGACAGGTAGGTATGGATAAGATATAATCTGCATCACTAGTGGAAATAAACACAGACGTAAGATCACAAAATCCTTGGAGCCTCTGATTGTAAACATTTGAACTTATTCCCAAATCACAGAAAGTTAAATGAGTAATTGCACGCAATCTAGTTTATGTGTCTGTATATGTATATAACATTAACATCACAAAAACATATTTAAATAGAAAAAAATCTCAGTGCATTTTGGACATTACTTTATTTGCCAAAATGCTTAATAAAACGACATGTATTCAGAAAACATGAGGCATTTGATTTCATGGATGCCACTGTGGGTGGTGTTCATTTACATGGAATCTCAATGCATCCTGTTTACAAAATGCACTGAGAGATATCACGTCCACATCTTGGTCTCCAATCTCCCTACATGAAGTTCTTCCTGAAGTAGAAAAAGAAAGCCCAGGATGACAGACTCATCTGCCTGTCTGTGGGAGAGAAAACACATGGATGACAAAACATCTGGTGGGAGAACCTACAAGTCTGAAACATTTCATTTTCTGTTCCGAGACTGCTCAGGAAAACCTCCTAGCTCTGTCAGACTATCCTCTCTACTCTCCCCCATTAGACCTGAGGTTGTCCTCAAGAAGCTGCCTCTCTCTCAGGTAGAACTGATTTTGACTCCTTAGCTCTGGCTGGAAAATTTCTTGCATAGAACCAGTAATTTGAACCAACTGATGAACTAAACTAATTCTATATATTAGATTAGAATATGACAAGTATATAACATCCTAAATAAACTATTTCTTTGATAATACCTAGGAATAGTTGTTTGTCATTAGCCAAGTAAAAGGACTCACAGGAATTGTCATACTATAGGCCAATATTTTTGAGTTTTATGGCCCAGGTTAAATCTCCAAATCTC
This sequence comes from Notamacropus eugenii, assembly GCF_028372415.1. NCBI lineage: Eukaryota > Metazoa > Chordata > Mammalia > Diprotodontia > Macropodidae > Notamacropus > Notamacropus eugenii. The sequence goes on along the minus strand of NC_092874.1, from coordinate 60,643,631 downwards.
CATGTCTTAGTGATGAAAATCTAAAACCACATTCGTTTGCTAGGTATGGTGGCATCACTTCTTATCTCCTACTACTGGGCAGACTGAGGCTGATGAGACACGAGCTCAGGAGCTTTGAACAACTATGATGGGATGTCTGCACCATGCATGGCACCCATGTCGTGAGCCTCTCTGAATGAGACAGACAGACACACACACACACACACAGACAGTGTGAGAGAGAAACAAAGACAGACAAAGACACACACAGAGAGAGAAAGAGAGACAGAGAATGTGTGAGTCTGTGTTTGTGTATGCAGGCTACCTGCAGAGAGGTAGGGGCACCAGCTACAGTCAAAAATGGAGTAGAAAAATATTTCATGGCAATCAGTAGTGTGAACAGGGCTCTGAGTACTCACTCCAATCCCAAGTTGGAAAAGCAGACTCCAAAATATAATAAACACAACCTTAACTTTCCAGTGTTCTGTTTCCAGAATACATTTCCTCCAGTTCTGATGGCACTTCATTTCTAAGTCAGTTGTTTTTAAGTTATGCTCCTTGTTTGGACAAAACTAGATTTCTATACTGCCAGACATCCATCCATCAATACATCCATCCATATCTCTGTATGTGTGTGTGTGTGTGTGTGTGTGTGCGTGTGTGCGCGTGCACGTCTGTCATCACCCTTAGGAAAGAAGAGGGGAATTTCTATACCTATTTAGTCACTGTAAAGAGCTCAATACTGAGAAAACTCCCTCCTATAAATGCAGTTTACCAACTATTTCATGACTTAAAGAGTCTTAAAATGTTGCCTACATCCTGAAAGGCTAAGGGACTAAAGATCACAGAGGATTACACAACTAGCTTGTGTGAGAGGCTGAAACTATATCCACTCTGCCTCACTGCCTCTCCAAATATAGCTTCATGAAATTAAAACTAATTTTGACATTTGCCAAAAAAAATTTGACTTTTGCCCTAAGATTTAAAAGTGTTTGCTTACATCATGGCAATCCAAGCAGGTCTTTGTGTTTTGCTAATGATAGCAAATATCTGAATGTATTACCAAACAGTGAGTTAAATTTGTATATTTTGAACTTCTTAATGTACTATGGATTGCAAACTGTGTTAAGCATATCATTTTGACATCTTTAGGATTCACTTGAAATGTATGCACTTTAAAATCCACTGCCAAGTAGATATTTTTTAAAGGCTATTCCAGGCAATATTCTGTAGCCCACTGTCTTCTTCATCACTTATGACTTCAGTTCATGGTCCATTTGCAGTGCATATGGATGGATTATCTCAAGGGTTTCTCCATCCAACTAGGGATTAAAATTGGAAAAATAATTTTTCATAAACTCATTTTTCCTGTATGAACTGTTAGTTTGATCACTTTTTAGTTGTCATGTCTCTCTATAGGTATTCATGTATATGTATTTCAGACCTAAAAAAGTCATTTAAAAATTAAGTGATTATATAGTCTATTGATATACAAACATACATTTAAACCCTGTACTGCAGCCTCTCCTTTCCAGTAAGAATTTATCAGTTAGGTTTGAAAAGCAAAGAATCACAGATTTAGAGGTAGTTATCTAGCCCAGTGCTATCCTCTCTCTACTACTCCAATACTGCCTAGTGGATTTTTTTTTTTTAAATATTTATTTTTAGTTTTCAACATTCATTTCCACAAGATTTTCAGTTCCAAATTTTCTCCCCATCTCTCCCCTCCCCCCACTCCAAGGCACTGCATTCTGATTACCCCTTTCCCCAATCTGCCCTTCCTTCTATCACACCGCTCCCTTCCCTTATCCTCATCTCCTCTATTTTCTTGTAAGGCAAGATAGATTTCTATATCCCATTGCCTGTTTTTCTTATTTCTCAGTTGCATATAAAAACCAATTTTTAACATTTGTTTTTAAAACTTTGAGTTCCAACTTCTCTCCCTTCCTCCCTTCCCACTCATCCCCACTGAGAAGGAAAGCAATTCAATATAGGTTATACATGTGTAGTTATGCAAAAAACTTTCATAATAGTCATGTTGTGTAAGAATAACTATATTTCCCTCCATCCTGTTCTGTCCTCCATTTAATCTATTCTCTGTTTTAACCTTGTCTGATCCCAAATGTTTACTTCTAATTATTCCCTCCTCCCATTTGCCCTCTCTTCTATCCTCCCCCCTACCCCCTTCTCCCCTTCTCCCCTACTTTCTTGTAGTGAAAGATAGATTTTTCATACCAAATTGAGTGTGCATATTGTTCCCTCCTTAATCCAAATGTCATGTGAGTAAGCTTCACATTTTCCCTTTCACCTCCCCTCTTCCCTCTCCATTGAAAAAGCTTTTTCTTGACTCTTTTATGAAAGATAATTTACCCCATTCCATTTCTCCCCCCAATATATTCCTCTCTCACCCCTTAATTTTATTTTTTTTCGATTTCATCCCTTCCTATTCAACTCATTCTGTGCCCTCTGTCTATATGTATATATTCCCTCGAACTACCCAAATACTGAGAAAAGTCTCAAGGATGTAAACAGTCAAATTTAGAAAGTCCCTTAGGATTGCTCTTTCCTGTTTACCTTTTCATGCTTCTCTTGATTCTTGTGTTTGAAAGTCAAAATTTCTATTCAGCTCTGGTGTTTTCATCAAGAATACTTGAAAATCCTTAATTTCATTAAATGATCATTTTTTTCCCTGAAGCGTTATATTCAGTTTTGCTGAGTAGGTGATTCTTGATTTTAATCCTAGCTCCTTTGACTTCTGGAATATCATATTCCAAGCCCTTTTGATCCCTTAATGTAGAAGCTGCTAGATCTTGTATTATCTGGATTATATTTCCACAATACTCAAATTGTTCCTTTCTGACTGCTTACAATATTTTCTCCTTCACCTGGGAACTCTGGAATTTGGCTACAATATTCTTGGGTGTTTTTCTTTTCAGATCTCTTTCAGGAGGTGATCGGTGGATTTTTTCAATATTTATTTTACCCCCTTGTTCTAGAACATCAAGGCAATTTTCTTTGATAATTTCATGAAAGATGATATCTAGGGTCTTTTCTTGATCATGGCTTTCAGGTAGACCCATAATTTTTAAATTGTCTTTCTTGGATCTGTTTTCCAGGTCAGTTGTTTTTCCAGTGAGATATTTCACATTGTCTGCTATTTTTTCATTCCTTTGATTTTGTTTTTTAATTTCTTGATTTCTCATAAAATCACTAGCTTCCATCTGTGCCATTCTAATCTTTAAGGAATTATTTTCTTCAGTGAGCCTTTGGATTTCCTTTTCCATCTGACCGATTCTGTTTCTTTAGGGCATTCTTCTCCTCATTGGCTTTTTGAATCCCTTTTGCCATTTCAGTTAGGCTATTTTTTAAAGTGTTCTTTTCTTCTGTATTTTTTGGGCCTCTTTTAGCAAGCAGTTGACTCATTTTTCATGATTTTCTTACCTCACTCTCATTTCTCTTCCCAATTTTAGCTCTACTTCTCTTGATTTTCAAAATCATCTTTAAGCTCTTCCACGGCCTGAGACCAATTTATATTTTTCTTGGAGGCTTTGGAGGCAGGAGCTTTGACTTTATTGTGCTCTCTTTGCGTGCTTTGGTCTTCCTTGTCACCAAAGGAAGATTCTATAGTCTGATTCTTTTTTCAGTTTTTGCTCATTTCCCCAGCCATTTATTTGACTTATGAGTTCTTTGTCAAGGTAGTTCTCTACTTCCAGTGGGCGTGGGGGGTATACTGTCAGCTGCTCAATCCCCCCCACAATCTGTGGGCCTAGAGCTCCAGAAACAGTGGCTGTAGCTGCCTCTGCTGCTGCTATGGCTGCTGCAGGTTCCTCCACCCCCTCTCCCCTCTGCTGCCCTGGGGCTGTAGCCAGAACCCTCCACTCTCCTGCACTTGTCCCAGAGGCTTTTCCCAGTGACCTTCCAACTTATCCTCAGCATTTTGGGGTCATGAAATCTGGAAACCACCACAGGTGTGAGAGATTCAGTCCCCTCAAGGCCTGCTCAGGTCCCCTCTGTGCACTTGAGGCCCTCATTGACTGTGCTCTGCTCCCAGTAGGGCTAGACAGACACTTTCTGGTGACTTTTCAGGCTCTTTTTCAGGCTGGAGATTTGCTTCACTCCATCATTCTGTGGGTTCTGCAGCTCCAGAATTTGTTTAGAGCCATTTTTTACAGGTATTTGGTGGGAGCATTTTAGAAAGCTGTGCTGTTATTCTGCCATCTTGGTTACACTTCCCTGTCTAGTGGATTTTTAAAGATGAGAACTGAAGTGGCCTTGCCCAAGATCATCCAGATAATTAGTAAATGACATAGAGCATAGGATTGAAAATCCAATTATTGTTCTTTTTTATACCACAATAGCATTCTAGGAAGGGAGAGATTGTCCCCAGCTGGAAAGAGATTGTCCAAAGATCTTGCTGAATTCCATACAAACCACTGAGACTTTTTGGTAATTATGTCAGGTGTTTCAACTTTCTCATATGGAAAATAATGTCAATCTCCTATTCCTAGAAGAGAAATTTTTAAATTTTGAGGTGGCAGAAGAATCACATGTACAATACAGCACTAGACAGTTATTCATGTGATAAGGGTATGGGGGAAGGGGGGCTAGACGTGATGGCAGCCACCATCTACTGCAACATCAGCATCCATGAATAGCTCTATAGCTGAATTCAGACTGCTAAGAAAGGAGATATGACTAAGGATTCTCTACTTTCATCCATAGCTGGGTATTCTCCCTTTTAAGCTGGGAAAATGTTCCTATTTTTGTAGCAGAATAAGAAAGCTGTATTCCCCAGCTGAGACAGGCATCCTATCCCTGGAGCTAGTGACATACATCAGCTGACAACTTGAGATGACTGGTTTGCTAGCAGCTATGAGATAAACTCCTTTTCTCCTTCATTGTGTTTGAACTGGAATAGAAGACCAGGGTCAAAGAGGCTCTCTCCTTGCTTCACTGTTAGTAAGGACATTCCTGATGCTCTCTGGATTAAAGAGCGAAATTGAGTTTCCTGTTTCTCCACTATGTTCCTCCCCACCTCCCTTAAAAATGTATCACCATAAAAAAGGTATTCAACTCAGTTGACAAGACCGAGGACATAAAGGAGTTAAGAAAAAAAATGCCTCAATGTTTCAGTCAATTGCACATTGTTTATTGAATCTATGTTTAGTGATGCTTAGAAATATGGAATCAGATTACAGTGATTTAATCTGATCATAAATTCAATTCCTGAGTTTTCTTTTCTGTTCCTTTTTCCTACTAGAAGAATATTACCCCTTAGACATCCCAACAGATAGCCTGGCTGGCTCTGGATTTTGAATATTGCTTCAGATTGTTGTGCTACTGTAACAGGAAAATTGCAGCCTATTGAGATTCTGCTGGACAGAATTTTTGTGTGTATGTATTTAGCCGAGAAAGGAAACTTACTAGGGTATTTTGTATCTCCAGTAATTAGTCCAATGCCAGACACATAATAACTACCCAGCATAGTTCCTGGCACCTGACAAGCCCTTAGTAAACACTTGTTGATTTGTTGTGTAACAAATGATTGTCAATTTAGTCAGGTCCGGTGAGATATACGGTAATATGTCACCAAGACATTATTAAAGGATAAGACCTGTATTAGGAAATATCAGAGCTGAAGTTTGAATTCAGGTCATAAATTTCAATTCCAACATCCTTTACAGTGTAGCATGCTGATGGCTTGATCAATGTAAAAAACTTATATCTAATCTATTCCACTTAAGAAGGTTATATCTTAGAAACATCAGAAAAGTTAAAATAATCAAGGTTCTATATTTAAAAGGAGATAAATCCTTAGTTACCTAGAAACTGATCATTCAGAATGTTCCAAAAGGTTCTTGCAAAATGGAGTTTTTGTTTTATGTCAAACTAAAAATAACCAGTTACATAGAAACTTATAGTAATACCAAGATAAAATTTATTTACTTTATAACAGTTTGATAGAAAACTGTCCCCATACTGATTGTCTACAGATAAACCCAGAAGAGCCTTCTTACAATTCTTACTATGTATACTGATTCTCAATTTCTTTTTTTTTTAATTTTAATTCTTCATTTTTTAACACAGTTTATAATAGATAAAACAATTCAAACTTTTGATCAGGTGATACTTCTTTTTAAAACTGAGACACAAATAATATTTATGTTGCTAACTTCACAAGCTCTTGACCTAATTGTCTCCACAGTATTGCTAAGAATTAAAGGACCCTAACTTATTATTGTTGGTCTAAAGTCCTATGCCTAATAGCTTAATTTTAGACTTAACCTCGAATGCTCCCCTACCCATAATCTATAATCGAATAGATCTAGTATTAAGCTTTCAAACCTTTTGACTATAGGAAATTGCCACCAAGAGTAGGGACACTGCAGGGATATAATATCTCCCCGACTTCATGTCAGTTCCAGGCAGGAGTAGATTATCCACTTGCATTCAGTCAGGCTTAAGGTCTGTCAGGTGTCAGTGGGGATATTGAGTCAGGAGAATCCTACCACAACCCAGGCTGAACAGCTGCTCTTCCCACCCTTCCCATGAGATCACCTTTTGCAGTTCTGATTCTCAATTTCTTATAAACCGTATGTATCAGGATGTTAGTTCAATGAGCCAAACTGGTAAATGAAGTTACCACTCTTTGTACAATTTGCCTTGACAGGAAGGAACTTTAAAGTATTGTTTTATTCTTGATGATATACACTATAGAAGATACCACAGGGATAACAACTGGACCTGTGACTTTGGTATAGGGAACTCTCAGGTTAGGAGATTTCTTTCTCCACCAAGGTAGATTGAGAATATACTTGAAATTTAGGTTTATAGAGCACTGAAACTTTCAGTGATGTGCCAATGGTTACACAACCAGCAGAAGAATTAAATCCAGTCTTCTTGGATTCGAAATGACTTCTTTACTCACTAAAACTTCCTGTTTCTTTTAAGGCAAACATAGAAGTAAAATGGAATCAGAAGAGCAATAATTTTCAAGCAGATTTGATTGACGTGTTGCAGTGATCAGAATGATGATACCTTATGCCACAGTTTTTACCTCAGGTGTTTAGATCCAATTACTTTTTCTGCTCTTTTGACTTGATTTTACCATAGCAGGCAGTAAAACAAACAAACAAACATGAAATCTCATTTTATAAGAATCAGATGCGGTTTCTGGGTACTTTGTGCATTTTATGTGAGATGTAGAAAAGATAATGGAATAAGAAGGAAAATATGTTTGAAGATTTGTAGATTTATATGAAGGTACTTACATTTCATACTGGAAAGTACTGTGAAAGTAATTAACTTATATTTGTAGTTATTAATTTATTAAATATTGCTTTGTATGGATTTAGAGTGTACAGGGGATAGATAACATGTTGGATCTGGCATTATGAAGACCTGGGTTCGAATCTTCCCTCTAATATTTACCAGCTTTGCAATCGTGGGCATGTTACAACCTCTTTGAGCCTGAGTTTCCTTATGTGTAAGAAGAAAGCAGCTAGGTGACTCCTAGAGGAGTCCGGTAGACTCATTTGATTTCAAAAATGGCCTTAGGCACTTACTGATTATGTGACCCTGGGCAAATCACTTGATACTGTTGGCCTCAATTTCCTCATCTGTAAATTGAGTTAGAAAATGGAAAAACCACCTCAGTATTTAGGATTCTAAATAATTTAGGAGTAGATTAGCATTATAAGTGGAACCTTCATTTCCCCAATCCCACAACAAACTCTGGGGGCAATTACTGGGAAAAGAAATATTGAAAAGGAGATAATGTAATAGAAAAACAATTCAACTGAAATACAAGACACACAGATTCTAGGACCAGTTCTGCAAGCTACTACTCCTCAGACCGTATACTATCAGTTTATCTTCTCCGGACATTTGTTTATTTATCTGAAAAGTGAAAGTTATAATAAATGACCTCTAAGTGCCATTCTAACTAGAAAATTCCAGGCTTCTATTATCCACCATACTAATGATCTCTCACGTCCCTTGAAGCCTTAGATTTATAATCCTATATCTAAAACAAAGTTTATTACCTTCTCCCTTAAAACCACTATTGCCTAACATTTATTTTTTCTGTCATCATGTATACTAACTGTCTAGACATCTTAAAAATCAGACTGTCACTCTGAAAATTTGATGTAACTATTTTTTTCCACTTTGGACCACTTTACCCTGTCTAAATTTTTAATAGGATTTATGGTCCAGAGCAGTAAAAGTTTTCAATGTCAACTAGTCCAACTCTCTCCAGTCTCCAAGTAAGTAAACTCTGGTCCCACAGTTAGTATCCTGCCTGGCACATAGTATGTGCTTAATAAATGTTTATTGAATTGAATTTTTACAAGTAAGGTGACTTACTCAACTCAAGTTTACATTTAATATCTTCTCTTGTTCCCCTAGAGTAACAAATCAAAAGATAAAGGAAATAAGGGGCCCTGAGTGGGAACATGCACATAGAGAACTTAGTGTAGACAGAAGCTGGCCAGAACAGAACTTAGAGATAATTGAAGCAGATGGATGATGGAATACACAGCAGGCTGCTAGAAGAATCTGGAAATATCAACCTCCATCTACTTATTCTGCAGTACTTTTCAGATATAGTCACATAATTTTCATCTCTGCAATTTTCTTTCCAGAAAAATATATGCTAGGGTCAAGACAGGGACTGCAGGAATGTTCAGGAGAGGATATAATACATTCCACTATTTTCCAGGCAACAGGCTTAGCTAACAAGAGACCATTTGCTTATTTCCTATAGGGTCCCCCAGTTTCAGAGGTCCCTGCCCTTAGGGCTAATGCCCACCAGACATCTGCCCTCAGTCCTCCCCGGAGAGACTGTTCTCCCCATCCTACAGCCAACCTTCAAGCCAGGTCACACTTGGGACATAGAAGGTAAAAATCACAGCTAAACATTTTGCCCAGAAAAGATCACTTTGAACAAAGTCAACTAACAGAATATTTAAAAAGAGAGGGGAAACATAAGAAAGGCACAAGCAAATACAAGAATTTTCTTTTCCCTCTCGCCCCCCAAATTGCCCGTTGTCTCCTAGGGAAGGATTTGTCCCAAGTGGATCCTACGTTCGTAGAGCACAGTCACCATTTAAATTGTATTGGATTCCCCACAATCTCATCACTCAGGATCTGCCCTAGAATATGATTAGCATATATTAACATTTCCAAAGTCTACAGAGATCATTTTCTTGTGCATTTCCCCAGTGGTCTAGCAAACTACTTAGATATTATCCATACACCCCTCCACGTGTATCACTTATGAAGGAT